>NC_135221.1:3773219-3810719 GCF_052324685.1 Brachyhypopomus gauderio | reverse complement strand
TCTGTCTTACTGGGCGTGAGGATGAACTGCGATTCCTCTGGGTTTCAGGATCTTCTCATAAACCACCACCTCACTGTCCCCGCCGTCCAAACCCCTCCGAGAAATAGAGGACAACCTGAAACAGACAACTTTAATGTGTGTGTGTGTGTGTGTGTGTGTGTGTGTGTGTGTGTGTGTGTGTGTGTGTGAGAGTGTGTGTGTGAGAGAGAGAGTGTATATGTGTGCAGGTGTATATTACCCTTTATCAGTCCAGTATAGTTTGCGATTGATCCAGTCCACGGCCAGACCTTCTGGAGTTTCCAGCTCACTGGAGACCAGCACCTCTCTGGATCCTCCATCCATGGAGACCCGTTCAATCTGCTGCCGGGACGTGCTGGCAAAATAAATCTGAACCACAAGGACACAGTCAAATTTCACATTTCAAATAGTTCCATTTCCAGACAGAAGACCTATCATTTTGTTGCGGAAAAGAAAGACAGTAGATTAAATGCCTGAGCAACAAGCCAGAAAAGGGTGCGTGACAAACGCTATCACAGAAACGCTTGTATCATACTTACAGCTTTTGGCCACCAGATGGCGAGAGGCACTTATAGCTCAATTTTCCATTCACAACTACAGCATGGACATACGGTCATGAGACGCCCTTTCAGTTTGAGTGAGCGTGATTATGTGTGAGTGTCACACCTTATTCTGCACTGGGTCGTAGTCCAGAGCGAGGATGGAGTCTTCAGACCCGTCCAGCACCCGTCTGTCCCCTGTTCCATCTGTGTGGACTCCTCTGATGTCCACTGTGTTTGCGTACAGGAGGAATGCTGGTGGACCTGTGACATTTAAGAGAGTGATCTCACAATGTGTGTGTGTGTATGTGTGTGTGCGCACGTTCAAGTGCGTGTGTGTGTTGTGTGTGTGTGTGTGTGTGTGTGTGTGTGTGTGTGTGTGTGCGCGCGCGCTTGGCCTTGCCTGTGGCTTTGCATTGTTTGCCATCTGGCTGTAGTTGGTATCCAGGTTGGCACTGACACTCCCACCTGCCAGGTGACAGCGTCACACACACTTGACTACAGCCCCCTCCATCCACAGACAGGCAGCCTGACGGGGGGACAGAGACGCTTCAGTACCTCTCCTCCCTCACACAGAGGTGACGACACAATGCAACACAAGATACACACATAGACATACACACCTGTGCAGGATCGGCCATCGGGCTGCAGTGTGGATCCAACGGGACACACACACACGTCTCCGTCTGGTGTGTGTGTGCATGCGTGATCACAGAGTGTGCCATTCTCCAAGCATGGTTCAATTTCTGCTCACACACACACACACACACACACACACACACACACACACACACACACACACACACACACACACAAGAGCCACAAGAAGAAAAAAAAATTCAGGACTTGATCACTACCAACTTGAAGTGTCTATATTCCAAACATCTCAATGATCAGGGCTTTCACATCTTTATTTTGATATTTTTTCGATCTCTATACTCTTGAGTGGTCAGAATGGGAGCATAACAGTCCTTCAGCAGGTCCAGGTGAGATAGATATCTGTACATGAATCTGCAGCAGTGATGATACTCATGACAGGTCCACCACTGCTAACTCAGCAGCACTGTTTACAGGCCCGACACAGACCGCTGCTGTTGGTGAAATTCAGATATTATTATATAAAGGTGTATGTGTAAATTATTAATATACTAATTTGTATCTGCACAGAAATATATTAATCTGTGAATATGACTGTGACTGTGACCGCATGATACGAAAAAAACAAACAAACAAACGAATGAATGAATGAATGAATGAATGAATGAATGAAAAATCTTGCTCGCTAGGTTGCCTCTCTAGGTTCATGCCTGAGAGAATGATATGGGCTGTTGGGTGCCATGGCAACCACAACTAAATGAAAAACAAGCAGTGGTCTTAAGTGTTACTCAAGACAGGCCGCCAGTCACTTCTCAAGAACAGACTAACTTACTATCTACCCAGGAACCAGCTAGTTCTGGACCACAGACTAACCTACTATCTACCCAGGAACCAGCTAGGTCTGGACCACAGACTAACCTACCATCTATCCAGGACCCTGCTAAGTCTGAACCACAGACTAACCTACCATCTACCCAGGAACCAGCTAGTTCTGGACCACAGACTAACCTACTATCTACCCAGGAACCAGCTAGGTCTGGACCACAGACTAACCTACCATCTATCCAGGAACCAGCTAGGTCTGGACCACAGACTAACCTACCATCTACCCAGGAACCAGCCTTGTGTGTGGTTGAGGATGTTGTCCACATCTCTGTTGATAGTAGTCTTACTGTTCTACAGGTTACCGTTGTCTGTTCATATGAAATGACTTTTCCTTATAATGGCCAGCAAGCAAGGAGAAAAGAAGTAGATCTGGTAATGCCACCGACACCATAACTTCACAGTCATGAAAACCCACAGCCCTCTTCACAGCTCACACTATTTATCCAAACACTCTTACTGAGTTCTAGTGTACACAACTCCAGATGAAAGAACAATGCCTTTAATGACCCAGTATTGCAGGGACAAGAACAAACTCAGTTCCGAGTATTCTGGGCTATTTCTAAGCACACAGCCTCCAGAGCTGGCAGCTAACTTTACCAAAGCCAGCTGGTACTGGAGAAGCAAGCTTCTTAGCTTGAGATTCCCTGCAATCCATTTATGATGTCAGCGCCATAATCCCGTCCATAATCCCGCCCAAAACGGTGAAAGCGTGATGGAGGACTTCTTGCAAGCGGATAACACTTGAACCTTGACCTTTAGTACCACCTGGAGTGTAACACTTCACACACAACCATGGCTTATGCACCCTCCTCCAGAACTCCTCCAGTTCCTCCAGAACTCCCAGCTACACAAATTTCACTGTCATCACCAGTGACAGTAGATCCCATACTGAATTTAGTAGTATAACTTGTATGTGTGAGAATGTTTGTGTGTAGGGTGTAGGAGTGGAGATGTTTGTGCATGTGTATATGTGTGGGGGAAAAAATAAAAAAAAAAATAAAAAAAAAAAAAATAAAAATATATATATATATATATATATATATATATATATATATATATATATATAGAGAGAGAGAGAGAGAGAGAGAGAGGTTGGGGATGGCATGTCTGGTTGGGGAGAGAGAGGCAGAAAGAGAGGGAGACATAATTGTGTGCATGTCTGTCTGTGTGGGTACAGTGAGAGAGAGAGAGGTGTGTGCATTTGCATCTTGGGTGAGATTAGCGAGAGAGAGAGAGAGAGAGAGAGAGAGGGAGGTGTGTGCATTTGTATTTTGGGTGAGACGAGAGAAAGGGAGGTGTGCATGTCTGTGTGGAGAGAGAGAGAAAGAGAGAGGGAGGGAGGTGTGCATGTCTGTGGAGAGAGAGAGAGGGGGGAGTGTGCATGTCTGTTTGGGGAGGGAGACAGAGAGAGAGGGAGAGAGACAGAGGAAGGGGGAGGGAGAGAGAGGGAGAGAGAGAAAGAGGGAGAGAGACAGAGGGAGGGGGAGGGAGAGAGAGAGACAGAGGGAGGGAGAGAGAGAGAGACAGAGGGAGTGAAAGAGACAGAGGGAGGGAGAGTGTGCCCTGTGTGTATGTGGTAATCTGTTGGTCTTGGTGTTGTTGTGCTCTTCACCTGCTTAGTGCTGCAAAGCTGCTGACCACATATGTTCCCTCCTGATCTATTTATATGAGTACTGCCCCCTTTAGCACAACTACCCCACACATATTCCCTCCTGATCTATTTACATGAGTACTGCCCCCTCTAACACAACTACCCCACACATATTCCCTCCTGATCTATTTACATGAGTACTGCCCCCTCTAGCACAACTACCCCACACATATTCCCTCCTGATCTATTTACATGAGTACTGCCCCCTCTAGCACAACTACCCCACACATATTCCCTCCTGATCTATTTACATGAGTACTGCCCCCTCTAGCACAACTACCCCACACATATTCCCTCCTGATCTATTTACATGAGTACTGCCCCCTCTAGCACAACTACCCCACTGTCTAATTGCCTAACAATCCAAAACAACACTATTCTGCCAAAAGTATTTGCTCACCTTTATTCATAAATAAACCCTTATTCATAATGATTTCCTTATTTATTGGTATAACAGTATGTCTACTCTCTGGAAACCAAACCCAGAACCTTGGTGATGCGATCACCTAGCACCACCCGCTCTACAAGCTGATTAACAGGACCACAATGCAACAGGGCCACGGTGTCCCCCCAAAAGCACTGGTAGTCATGCATTATATGATAATATATTTCCACGTCTCTCTCACCACGGCATGTCTTGGTGTCGTGCAGGAGCACGTAGCCTTTAGGGCAGGTGCAGAAATAGGATCCAGGAACATTCTCACATCCCAGAGAACAGCCGTGGTTCCAGTGGGCACACTCGTTTACATCTAAACACAGACAGGGAGACACCAACCAGAATGTTACAACATGGAGGGAGACACCAACCAGAATGTTACAACATGGAGAGAGACACCAACCAGAATGTTACAACATGGAGAGAGACACCAACCAGAATGTTACAACATGGAGAGAGACACCAACCAGAATGTCACAACATGGAGAGAGAGACCAACCAGAATGTTACAACATGGAGAGAGAGACCAACAAGAATGTTACAACATGGAGAGAGACACCAACCAGAATGTCACAACATGGAGAGAGAGACCAACCAGAATGTTACAACATGGAGAGAGACACCAACCAGAATGTTACAACATGGAGAGAGACACCAACCAGAATGTTACAACATGGAGAGAGACACCAACCAGAATGTTACAACATGGAGGGAGACACCAACCAGAATATTACAACATGGAGAGAGAGACCAACCAGAATGTTACAACATGGAGAGAGACACCAACCAGAATGTCACAACATGGAGAGAGAAACCAACCAGAATGTTACAACATGGAGAGAGACACCAACCAGAATGTTACAACATGGAGAGAGACACCAACCAGAATGTTACAACATGGAGGAAGACACCAACCAGAATATTACAACATGGAGAGAGACACCAACCAGAATGTCACAACATGGAGAGAGAGACCAACAAGAATGTTACAACATGGAGAGAGACACCAACCAGAATGTCACAACATGGAGAGAGAGACCAACCAGAATGTTACAACATGGAGAGAGACACCAACCAGAATGTTACAACATGGAGAGAGACACCAACCAGAATGTTACAACATGGAGGGAGACACCAACCAGAATATTACAACATGGAGAGAGAGACCAACCAGAATGTTACAACATGGAGAGAGACACCAACCAGAATGTTACAACATGGAGGGAGACACCAACCAGAATATTACAACATGGAGAGAGACACCAACCAGAATGTTACAACATGGAGAGAGACACCAACCAGAATGTTACAACATGGAGGGAGACACCAACCAGAATATTACAACATGGAGGGAGACACCAACCAGAATATTACAACATGGAGAGAAACCAAAAATATAACAGAGAGAGAGAGAGAGAGAGAGAGAGAGAGAGAGAGAGAGAGAGAGAGAGAGAGAGGGCAACAAGAATATTACAACAGAGCAATGTTGCGATAGTGAGGAGTAACAGATCTCGATAGGTCACAGTTCTCGGTGTAACACCTGTTTAACTTAACAAGTCAGTAAGCGATTGGCTAAGGCAGCGTTATGATAGCCAATCAGAGCCAGTGTTTTTACACGCACGCCGAAGCACGCGAGTGACACGACACAAACGGAGAAGAGGCCGAAATGGCGTCAGGTGCAAGCCGAAGAAAACTAGAACTTTCAAGGCGTTATAAACATTATTTAAGAAAATACTTGAAGTTCCTGAATGTCTACCAGACTGGGTATTTGATTTATTTAATTAAGAATAGAGGTTTTATTGTTAAGTTTACTTCTGTTGTAAACAAACCAGTTGTCTCAGGTTGAGAGAATTTAATTTAATTTCATAGATGTAAATGCACTTTATATAGTGTAACTGTTTACTTTTGCTTTTTTTCCCCCAAAGATTTGGGATTTTAAAGGATTTTATCCTGCACTGGTCTGTGGATGTGCAATAAATATCAAAAGTTAAACAATTTTCTGATCTACTCATTTCAACTGACTGTGAAAACTGCTTAAAGAAAAAACTTAATTAATTGGCATATAACCTTTTTTTAACTGTAACGCAAATAGTTACTTTCCCTGGTAATGAGTTACTTTTATTATAGAGTAATTCAGTTACTAACTCAGTTACTTTTTTGAACAAGTAGTGAGTAACTATAACTAATTACTTTTTTAAAGTAACGTTCCCAACACTGCAACAGAGAGAAACAAGAACGTTACAACAGAGAGAGTGAGAGAGAGAGAGAGAGAGAGACTAACAAGTATGTTAAAGGACACAAGCAGCCATAGACAGAAAGGGGGAGTGAGCTGAAGACGTGAGACTGGTCAGAATCACCACGTCATTTTTTTAGTGAATTTTAATCCTGCTTTTTCTCCTCCAATGTTACACATCTCCAACTCCACCCACTAGCTAACTAGTTATTCCCCATCGCACAACCCCACCAAGCCTGAAAGGCAGAAAGCTAACACAAATCTGTTCAAACTGTTCCTAATGTGACAGAATGGCTCAACAACCTTAGACCACCAGCTCCAACCGGTTATCCCGCCCACCCAGAGAACAAGGGCCATTGTGGAGTCTTGGACTCCCAACCAGGGATGGTTCCCATGACCAGAGATTAAACCAGCAATCACCCAGAAATGACTGTGCTAGCTGTGACAGCACTGAGCCACTCAGGAGTGCCAGTTCCATTCAAGGAACAGCACTGTTAAATCTACGGGTAGTTTTAGAAGGTACATGGGGTGGAGTGACATACCTTCACAGTAGCCTCCCTGTGTGCTGAGAGTGAAGCCTTCACCACAGTCACACTGCCCAGGGCCTCTGGGACGGGAACACGCAGTGACACACTCCTCCGTCTGAGGGGCACATGCTGAACACACACCAAGGCAACATACACAGCACAGCGAGGACACCCAGATCACACAATGCTTCATAACAAAAGACCTCTCTGAAAGAAACTGTGCTAAGATGTTTTAAAGTTTTATAGTTTTATGTGAGCTTTAAAGTAAATGTAAAAAAAAACAGTAATTGAGAAAACAATGGCAGTTTTTTCATGTGATTTTAGCAAACAAATGTGAAATTCAGAAATTGTTAATTGTCCAGCAAAGCAGTGACGATCAACGCTGGGAAGGTTACCATCAAAATGTATTCTGGTACTGATTACTGATCACGGTCTGATAGTTCTGATTATCATTATTATTTGCTTATTAATTTAGGCCTATACAGTATAAAATGTCATGTTTATTCCTCTTTTTCCTTGTTCTTGTTCTCACAGAGATCCGAGAGGCAGGTCGGAGGTGCAGGTGATATTCCAGCACTGACCGGGCATGGTGGGCTCCTGGGCTTCTGCTGTAGGCTGCGTGGTGCGGTGGACCACTTGAACATCAGAAGGAACATGCAGCATCTTTTGTGAACCCACTTTTTCCAGAGGTCCACCTGTGTTCTTGTCGACTCTCATGATTCTCCTCGACGAGGAGTCTGTCATGTACACGTAGTTCTGGAAAACGGACATCTTCAGAGACTTCGATCTGGTGAGTGTAAACAAGTTTTTGCCACCTTAACTAAAGACCAAGAAGATGTGCAAAGAACAAGCCTTGTAAGACTGATGGAAACAAACCTACTTCGTCTGACTACAGCATTTAACACAAAGCTAGTATTACCTTAAATGCCACCTGACAACAATGTTCACAAGGTTGCCATGGTAGTCACAGGAGCCCATAGTGCTGTGCTTGCTGAGACTCTGCTGCACCCAGAACAGTCTCCTGTCCACTGGGTCTATAGCCAGAGCCAGCAAACGCTCAGGACTCTTTAGCAAGGTGGTCCTCTCTCCCCCCGCTAGCTCCAAGCGCTGGACGCTGGATGTGACCCCCCCAGAGAGCCAGAAGAGATATCTGCATCAAAGCACATTGGATTATGGGTAGAGGGCAGCCTGAGTCTTTCAAAACAGCTCTAGCTCAAAAATAATCAGGGATGAAAATGTTTCAGTATGTTCAGGACTTTCATGTCCTACATGGTTTTGATCCGGTATATTTCCGGTATATACTGTTTATTGCCCCACTTGCATCCTCTTGTGCCACTCTTCTAACTGCCCCACACACTAAGTGCCCCAGCATGGGTGGCAGATCCTTTTGCACTGCTGCCCTGAAGCTTTGGAATTCATTGCCTCAGTATCTCTGTAAATGCTCTACTCTGTCCTCTTTCAAATCCCAACTCAAATCTGTAACTGTTCTACTCAGTCCTCTTTCAAATCCCAACTCAAATCTGTAACTGTTCTACTCGGTCCTCTTTCAAATCCCAACTCAAATCTATAACTGTTCTACTCTGTCCTCTTTCAAATCCTAACTCAAATCTGTAACTGTTCTACTCTAACCTCTTTCAAATCCCAACTCAAATCTGTAAATGTTCTACTCTGTCCTCTTTCAAATCCTAACTCAAATCTGTAACTGTTCTACTCTAACCTCTTTCAAATCCCAACTCAAATCTGTAACTGTTCTACTCTGACCTCTTTCAAATTCCAACTCAAATCTATAACTGTTCTACTCGGTCCTCTTTCAAATCCCAACTCAAATCTGCAACTGCTCTCTGTGAGTGTTACTTGAAGACTTTGAAGATAATATATTACTAAACCACACCATTAATTTGAAGTGTAAAGCAACATTAGGGCACACATCAGTGTATGGGTTGAGAACAGATTTGATTAGATGATAAAAATTTGCCAGCAATGACAATTTTCTTCTATTCACATCAATTATACTGATGGGATTTTAAGGTTCATTTAATTCTGATTCATACATTCTGAGAATTGAGGCCACTGTGAAATGTTTTGCACAGGTGAGAACAGAATGGCTGTCTGTGAGATAGGCCTAGGCCTACTGGGTGAACCAGAGAGAGAGAGTAACTCTTTGAAGAGGGCTTAGCCTGCCTGTGGTGGGCCAGGCAGCACATATGTGTAAGCCATGTCAGGGAGATCGTCTCCACCTGAAGGCCCAGCACGCAGAGCCCACATGCTAACGTGCTAACGCGGCCCTGCATCTCTCACTAGTCAGGCAGTGTGAAGAGAACGTGGGGCATGCGGTCTCAGTGCCTGGGTCTCGGAGCAGACAGCCGAGCAGGGTTAAACAAACACTGGATATGTTTCTGTGGGAACTTAGATTGACCTTTGGCCTCGGTCGGTTGGATTAGCTAACTCAGCTTGAAGAACTGGATAAGCTAACTCATGTTGCTATGGGGATGCTATGTTATGGGATTGCTATTTTGTGCATTGACTATGGGATGTAGCAAATAAAGTGCTTCAGACAATGAGAATCATTATATTTGAAATGTGGCTGTAACGTTTCCCACTCACTCTGTGTTAGATGTGACCCATAACAGTTTAATTTCCGGTGATTCAGCAACATTTGCCTTTGTTATAGTTTTATGTTTTTGTGTGTGTAGTGTGAGTATGTGATGTCCAGGGTCATCACAAGCTTGTCTTCACCTGTGGTTAGGGTCGATCACCACACCACTGGGCAGAGACAGGCCTCTGAGAACAGTCGTCACGTTTTTCCCATCAGTCTGTGCTCTCTGAATTGTCCCCCTTTTCCTGCTGCTCCAGAACACTGAGTTTTCTATCCAGTTAACAGCCAGCCCTGAGATTCCTTTACCCAGTGACAAAAGTTTCTGGAAAGACACAACAAATTCTCACTGGGATCTTTGGAGAGACAATGCTCAACAGTTAAATGGAGTTACAGCTATGCTATAGCTATGCTATAAATGCTAAACGGAGTTACAGAATAGCTGGAATACTGCAGAAAGACCAGTGCTGGTGAAGCACCCTACAAAGTGGAAGAGAAAGGAAAGTTGACCAAAACCCTAGCAAATAGGTCAAAGGTCACCCCAACACAATGAGAGAGAGAGAGAGAGAGAGAGAGAGAGAGAGAGAGAGAGAGAGAGAGAGAGAGAGAGAGAGGTGGTAAAATATGTAGGATAGACAGGAAATTTTGGACAATGGTCTGAGAGTGTTCAGAGTTCAATTAACTTTGCTAAGATTGCTAGAACTAGAATGATTGCTAATCGCCATTTATTCTAGTTCTGATAGATAACCTTCCTTGGTAAGCTTATAACTGGCTAATACAATAGATGGACATAAAAAAAATATTTGGGTCACATTTCTGACTGTTGATAATTAGATGTGTAATAAGTTGGAAATTATACAGCCAGCCACTAATTATGGCAAAATAAATCCACAATGACCCATAAACATTGCTAAAAACATTGCATAAACATCTATACCCACTTTAACACTAAATCCATTTAAAACTTTTAAAACATCAAATTAAATATGTTTGTGGTATTAACAAAAGGGAGTTCATTAGGGGCACAACATTAGGGGCAGTCATGGCCTGGCGGTTAGGGAACTGGTCTTGTGACCGGAGGGTCGTGAGTTTGATTCCCAGACCTGAGGCCATGACTGAGGTGCCCTTGAGCAAGACACCTAACCCCAACTGCTCCCCGGGCGCCGGGCTAGGGCTGCCCACCGCTCTGGGCACTAGTGTGTGTGTGTGTGTGTGTGTTCTAACTGCACAGATGGGTTAAAAGCGGAGGACAAATTTCGATTGCGGTGAAAATCACAATTGACAAAATATGGCACATTTAATTTTCCTTTAATATGAATTAATAATTAATATAAGACACTTCAGTTGTACCTGTCTGTGCGTCCCTTCCAGGTGAGCACGACTCAGGACCCCTGTGTGCATGTTGACCCAGTACAGGTGTCCCTCTCTGGAGTGGAAGTCCAGCAGAATGGACCCGCCCACTCTGGACACAAGCCTCTCCTGGACGCCACCGTCCAAGGTCATCCGGAGAATGGCGTTCCCCACGGCAACGAGGAAGTATGCGTCGGAATCTTTGCAAACCAAATGCAAGCTGAACTAAAGTGATTTTCCATTATTAATATTTATATTAACATTATTATTACCATTACTAATATCTATATCAGCATTATGAATATACTAATATCTATATTCATATACATTAACATTAAGAGATGTTTATCTCAATCCATACTGTCTGTCAGATCATATGATCATATCCAGACAATAAATTGATTAGAAATACCTCTATAGACGTTTGTTCATTTTCAATTTGAAACTCGGATCATTTTCTATTTACATGAACTCCACAAACTCTGCTGTCATAATTTATGTGACGTGAAGTATTTTATGTAAAGCATTACATTCTTGAACATACTACATTTAACATATAAGAGAACCTAAAACCAAAACATTATGCATTCCCAACAATTCATAGTTTGTTATTAGCCAGGAGTCCAGGCGTCCAGGCGTCCAGCCCACTGATTGGCTGTACGGAAGCGTATCTACCTCATATATTTCATACTGCCCAGGCATTCAATTGGTCACCTTTTAACACACAACATTTTCCAAAAAAAAAAAAAAAACTCTGGTGCTTGGGAACTAAAGTTTTTTAGACCTCCAGAAACTGCAGCCCAGAGAGAGAGTTTAGGAATCTCACAACACTATGTATATATGTGAATGTGTGTATAGAGTCAGCAACCAAAAGTTCAAAAAAAAAAAAAAAAAGTTTAGAGGTTGACTTCTGGCCTTAGACAATCTTGTGAATTTCAAGCAGTGGATGATATGATTAAAAAATCGCCATTGATAAACAAGGTGATATCCTCAACAAGGCAATTTCAATATCTCAACAAACACAATGTAACCCAATTGCCACTGGAAGCATTGATAAGCATTGCCTTGTAATAGTGCCCATCTACAAGAAATGTTGCAGTGTCCATTAGAAACTGGATTCTACCAGTAACACAATAAAGCACAGACAGGGGCTTGTGTTAAATGAAATAAGACCTGCCAATACACTGCAAAGGCTGAATCTTAAACATTAAAAAGAGCGTGTCTTGCTAAAATGAGTTGTGCCGTGCCTTTTTTACGCTTTACGGGTGGGAAGTTCACAGACGGCTCAGATGTCTGTGGGTAAAAAGATGCAGTTTCCACAGTAACAAGTACGATAATGGAAGCTTTCTAGTTTCCTGTGTTGAACTCTGGGACACTCTTGTGAGTTACAAAGACGCGGTGTTGCTAGGATATTGACAGAGAGCAGAAAAAAACGTGCTACAGCGCATCACTGCGCGGTTTCCTGCCATTCTGTGAGCACTAGTTATCTTTCTGTCTGTGGTGAGACAATGTCTCATGGGTCCTGGCTGTTTTGTCCTCAATTTGTCCTTTTTCTATAGTTGTTCTTGGCATTTACCAAAGAATAGCAACTAAAAATCACTGTGACTAAAAAGCATTATAAAATCCCGCTCAGATGATCTGAAGTTTTGAACAGATGTTTGTAACCTCATAAAAAAATAATAAATCAGTCACAAATGTGTTGGAATCAGCCTGCTAATGAGAGTGTGAAAAACGTGAGCAGATAATTAGAATTAGTGACGGTAGTGAGATGCAGGGAGACACTTAATGAATACAGCCACAGGTCATGTGTTAGCTTCTCATGCTAACTCTAGCCCACTGCCCCAGGAGGCTTCACAACTTCAACGCAGAGTACAAGCATGTGCTAAAAATTCACTTTCTCAGTCAAACGGAAAATCAGCTGTTTCGCTGGCTTTGAATTAGACTGTTTCCTGAAACCAGTGTTTCTCCTGGTACATTTTTATGAGTATATATTATTATATACTTATATATAGTATATATACTTATACAGTATAATAAATGCCAGTAAGGCAAGATGAGTTCAGGCATTTACAATATGGTATAGTAGTTTCCATTCAGTGCAGCTGTTTTTGGTATAAATGGCCCCTTGATGTAAAGGCTATGATGTTATTTAGAAGGAGCAATAACTTACTGAAGTAGCAGAGGTATCTCTATCATGGCTAATAGACAAAGCAGATCAAAGCAAACAAGCACCTTAAATCCTGCACAGCTTGAGTAATACGCACCCCAAACAGAAGCTCTCGCACCCGTACAGTTCCAGCTGGCGGCTGTCCGGCTGCGTGGTCCCCAGCATGGGCCAGCGTTCGTGGAGCTGGGCGGGTGGGCAGTCTGC
The DNA here is from genome assembly GCF_052324685.1 of Brachyhypopomus gauderio. Classification (NCBI taxonomy): domain Eukaryota; kingdom Metazoa; phylum Chordata; class Actinopteri; order Gymnotiformes; family Hypopomidae; genus Brachyhypopomus; species Brachyhypopomus gauderio. Next base: position 3,797,519 of record NC_135221.1, on the reverse strand, counting down.
CTGCACCCCACCCAGAAGCACAGGTGCAGCACGGCCGCTAGCTGCCCCAGAAACATAGTCCTCCTGCAGCAGATACGTAGCGTTCCTCTCAGTTAGTCCCTCGGACACAGTGCCACGATGACCATTCATGACCTCGGCACATCCTACATGTGGGTCTCGGCACAGGTCGAGAGAGATAGAAGAGAGAGAGAGAGAGAGAGAGAGAGAGAGAGAGAGAGAGAGAGAGAGAGAGAGAGAGAAAGAGAGAGAGAGAGAGAGAGAGACTGAGCCAGCGTATCACTGGGCATGACCAGGAGGACACCAGGTGCCTCTCCAGACCAAGCAGGCCACAACAACTACAGTCCAGCTGGGAATACTCAATACACACACACACACACACACACACACACACACACACACACACACACACACACACACACATACATACCTCCAGTTTCTCCTGCCAGCCCCTTGTATTTTAACTGTTTTGGAAGCAAAGTATGAAATTCCTGACAGTCCCGTGGTGAATCTGACACTTGGGGATGTTGCTCCGCCCCCTGCCTGTAATGTGTGTGTGTGTGTGTTTACATCTCTGTCTAAGTCTGTGCTTGCATTATACAGAGGGAGGGGTCATTTGACTAGATCTCTTTTGTAGACTGCTGTGGGATGGTCCACTCTCACCTACAGTCTCTTACTTCCCCACCACACACAAACACGTGCCCCCGCCGCACCCGTCCGACGGCCGCCCGGCGCACCCCGGGTAGTCTGGGAGGCAGAGGGGTGGAGAGAGGCCTCTCTTCCTCACGCCTCTCTTCCTCACGCCTGGCCCAAGCTTGTTTACTCCATCAGATGACCCTCTTCGTCTGGGAATGACAGGCATATTGTTATTCGCATTGCTGTCTGGGCCCAGGGAGAGAATACCAGCCTGTGTTCCCAAACAACGGCCACACTGAACTCTCACTTATCCTGGACAGGAAATGCATCACAATGCTTCTCACATGAACCCAGTGTAAACAGTGAGTGGTGCAAAACCTGACGCACAGCGTTGACAAATATTTCAAATAGCTTTGGTTTTAGAAAAGGCAGTGTAAACATTTTTACAAATGAAATGTTTCTGCATCATACATGTGTGCGTGTCTATGTGGCACTGAATGTCTTCAGGCACTCCTGAATTTCAGTTTATCATGATAGCATGACATCTGGCCAAACCAGCATGTTCCAGTCCGGCACACATCCCCCCCGTTTAGGCTCCCTTGGTACGGTCCGCTGTGTGCATGTGTGTTTTGTGTTGTTTATTTGTTGTCAACGTTGTTGCTGCCAGGCCCCCTTGTTGACTTTCCTTCTCTTATCTGTATCTCTGTCTCTTGATGTTCCCTCGTTAGTGTGTGTTTTTAACCCTTCATGTTAAACCCTTTATAACTCTCTAGATTTAAAGTCTAGATTTAAAGTCTAAATTTAAAGACGTGAATTCTGTCAAGAGTCTTAGATTGTAGCTGGAAGACTATTTTGCATTTTGAGAGTGCAGCAGGTGAGATAGGTTATAATATGCAATGAGTTCAAGCAGATATTGTGGAGCAAGACCATTTAACGCCTTATAGGTCAACAGAATCAATTCACTATTTAACTGGAAGCCAGTCAGATGCAGAGAGGGCAGAACTAATGTGATCGAATGTTCTAGTGCCAGTCAGGACTCCGGCTGCAGCGTCCTGCATGAGTAAAGTTTCTTTATGGACTGTTTAGAGCATTCAATTAAAAGACCGTTACAGTAGTCTAATCTCGATGAGACAATAGCATGGATCAGTTTCTCTGCATCTGATGACGGAAGCACGAATGAACGAATATCTCAGCTTTGCAATATTACGTAAATGAAAAAGGCAGCCTTAATGACATTGAATATGTGAGTGTCAAACAAAATAGAGAGAGAGAGAGAGAGAGAGAGAGAGTGTGTGTGCACATCTGCGAAATTACATGTAAGGATTTGTAAAACAAAATTTTATATGTATAAAATACACACACTTACATGCACAATTACATACACATCTCAAGATACACACAATACTAAATGAATATACCAATAATAATATGCAGTTGTATCATCTTTAATATATCACAGTGCAGTCCTTGTTAGGGATAGTAATAATGTCTATTTTTGTTTTGCCTTGAGACTCCAGCAAGACTTGAAGTGAAAATACCTTTTATACAAAGGGACCAGACAGGAATCAAAGTCTTTTATGAGTAGAACTCCCATTTCAGAGGGACATAAATAATTGGACAAATTAACATAATTAATTAAGGTAATTATCTAAAATTGCCAAGCCTGTTACTTGGTTGCAAATGGTCTGCGTTCCATGGCCAACCAGGGCCCCTGACCCGTAGATGTGACCGGACGCCTCACTGAACATATCCACTTTAGTCTTTAGTCTTTAGTGAGGTGTCCAGGGTTCAGCACACAAACACACATCAGTCCTGTAGTCTGGACACATTAACTCATTCACACAAAATCAGCTACGTCTGAACCCGACAGATGAAACACTTACAGGCCTTTAATTATAATTTGAACTTTATCATGTAAATTTAATTGATTCATCATTGCCTTGATTCATCAAATAGGCTGTGTTTGGGGGGGGGGGGGGTGTTTGGCAGGGCCTTTAATAACAACTATAAAACATTTTAAATTCTCTATAAAAAATTACAACCATGCTAATGCTAACTGTTGGCTTCTGTTATCCTGATTAGAATTTAGAACCGACCCATTTCAAGTAAGCTTGTGTCTTCATCATAACAAAACCATCACTGCATAGTCAATACACAGACAATATTTATGGTTTGAGCATATTGCAGCGCATGCAAAAAGAATTTTAAATATGTAAAAATATATACTGCGTTGAAAAAAACTGAATGAAAACAGGTTAGAATAGTCTTATAGGTGTGTTGTCATAGTCTCATTGGCTTATTGTCATGTTGTCATAGGGATAGACAACACACTGACTGTGTGTCATCTGTGTGTCTCTTCTCATAACACCACCAACTCCAATGAAAACATCACTCCATCCTGTATCGTCATGATTTGCTACAGCACAACCTCCTCTTGTGAGCCGCTACTAAACCACACATTCACCTGGGCTAAAACCACAACGGATTATAAATGTTCACGTAGTCAAGGACTTGCTCTTTTGTGATGCAAAAAGAAAGTATTGTCTAAACATGCAATGTGCGCATATTAGTAAAGATCCTGTATAAGTATTTGTAGGGGCCAGCAGAGATGTGCTGGCAATGTGTATCTCAGTTCTTTGCTGGTTCCTGGGCTCCTAGGGCACTAGCAGAGGTATTCAGAGCGTGAGCTGTCGCTGTTGTGGGTTATTTGAGAGTCAATGCTTGACCGAGAGCAGAGCAGCCTCCTCTCTGACTCCTGCGTCTGCCTCCGAGCCCAGATGTCATTCACCAGTCCGTTCATCGCCCTCGATTTCGTGGGGAGGGTCTCGAACTTCACGTACGTCTCCCTGGAGAGGTCTTCGCGCTCTCCAGCGTTCCTACCCGCGCCGCTGTCTCCTTTGCTGTAGAGCGACGCGATCTTATACAGGAGCAACACAATGAGAGGAAGAAACACCGCACAAGCGACCCCGCTGACGACCAGCAGCCACGTGTCCTGCCCGTCCTGCCCCACGGCCCCCAGAGTACTGAAGTTCACACACTGCTCGTCCTCATTCTCCACACCCTTGGCAGCCAAGCAGACCGTGTACACCTGGTTGGGCAGAAGATTTTCCAGAAGGAGTTTGCCCTGCCCAACATCTGTCTCCACCGTCTGCTTGATTGCTTCAGCATCGTATGGGAAGTAGACAACAGACAAGAGGATGTCGCTAGGCAACCCCTCGGATGTCCATAGCACGAGCGCCGTGTCAGGCGTCTCCTCCACCACCTTGATTTGTTTGATGTAGGGGCTGTCGGCTTTTGTCCTGGCTTCGTCACTGCTGGCCGCACCCTCTCCACCTTTGCCTTGCTGAATCTTGGCAGGTGTGTCTCCAGCAGGTGGGGACCTCTGTACACCTCCACCCGGGCCACGGCTCATCCGGCCAGGCGCGGGTGGAGGCAACGCCGTGGGAGACTTGGAAGTGGACACGGCAGTAAATGAGAGTGATGGAGCTGTAGTCCCTGTCACAGGAGCTGGTGATGCGGTAACCACTCCCGGACCCTCATCGGGCATCTCGGTTGTGGTAAAAGGTGGAGGCGGTGGTGTTGTCTCCATCCCAGCCACAGACAGGGTGACGAAGGCCTCTGCATTCCCGGCAACGTTCTTGGCCTTGCAGCGGTAAATACCTGCATCGCTCACCTGGACTCCCTGGAGGCTGAGGATGGAGCACTGAACACCTTCACCTGGAGAATCCTTCACCACTGCACACACAGGTGTGATCAAAAGGAGTTACAATCAGCACAGAGAGAAAAGATGGAGATGATACTTGTAGATGGGCCCTTCAAGATAATGCTACATTTTGATTTACAGAAGTTGCTATGAAGTAATCATATCTATTGACGCCCACACCCGCCCACACCCGCCCCCACCTGTGAGACATGGCTTGGTTTGGTGTTCCACGTGCTAGTGTTCTCCATACGTGTCTGTCCCTCTGTCCAGTCTGTGTCTCCGATGATCTCCCTCTGATCATCTTTCCCACCTGTTCCTGGTTTATTTCCCTAGTTGGTTTGTGTACTTAACCCTTTGTCCTTTGTCTTTTTCGGTGCTGATTATTGTTATAAGTAAGTGTTGAATCTTTCTGGTTATTGTTTGTCTGTGTAGCCTGTTCGTTATTTCCAGTTTATGTTGTTTATTCTGCCTGGTTTATCTTTTGTTTGTTAATCATGAATATCCATGTTTGCTTAATGACCCTGGACCATGAACACGACTCTGTTTATGGATTTGCCCTGAATAATTACAAATGGACTTCCACAGATGTTACGTTACCCATCATGGATACCAAAAAATGTGTCTTGTACTTTTAAGATTACATTCAAACATATTTGGTATTTCTTCACCAGTAAAGGTTTCTGAGTGTACATTTTCAAGTGAGAAGATCGGAAGCTCTCTGCACCTGTGGTATTGACGCGTGTTCCATCTGCTCTACTCCACAGGAGACTCGGGGTTGGGAAACCTGTGGCATCACAGCGCAGGAGAACGTTGCTTCCCAGGGTAGACGTGATCTTAGTGGCTGAGGTCATCACTGAGGGCTTCACACACTGGTCCAGCTCTGCTCTCTGGAACTGGACTCCAGCCAGGTAAGCCGGGCCGCTGCAGAACAGATACGGATCCATGAGGACCACGCCGGCGTCTGCAGTCTGGGACATCTCGATAAGCTTGGAGATCCGGCAGTCACAGAACCACAGGTTGTCCTGGAGACCTGCAGACATCAAACACAAAACATCAAATAATCTGACACTTGTCAGATTCATGACGCATGTTCTAAGTGTTACTCTGAATTACAGCAATAAGGCGTGGTTCCTGGTACATGGACCAGTGTTTTGATTTTTTTTTTCAGTCCAAAAATACCACAAAAGAAAAAGCAAACGTGAACTCAGTTACATCTGGTCGAGTATCATGTCAAATGCAGCGCCCTGGTTTTGAACACTGTCAGAATATCATGATTGCAAAGCTATTTCCTGGAATAAGAGATTTAATAATCCTAGATTTTTAATCCTAGACGTAATCCTACTTGCATGGCTTCTGCATTCTGAAACCACCTTCTCTTCACTCTCCAAGCAATTCTGCACAAAAATATAAATTCGCATTCACAGCAAACTGAAACAGGAAGTCCTGTTGGGAAGACGTCATGTGCAGACCAGTGTGGTTCAGCCACAAGATTGCCTGTTGCAGCATGGCGGGACTGTAGACAGTCCACACTGAGTCATTCCACTGACAGCTGTGAACAGCTGGGAGGACACACCTCCTGATGACACGCTGGTGATTGTGATTCCTCTAGTGACACGCTAGTGATCATGATAGTGAATCCTTTGGAGGAATTGCTCAGTTTCTGCTGATTAGCATCTGCAAGATTGTGAGTACATGGGATATTGATAACGTATAGTGCAGATTACATAATAGCGCAATATAATTGCCTTCAGCTTTTGGATGGTAGTGCTATGTCGAGAGTCGTGTTTTTCTACGCTGGTCCGGGAGGGTTTTTTGTCTTCTTACAACATTTTCAGCACATTTGTTTAATGTTGGTGACGTGATGAGCATTCTCAATAGGTATAATTAAGTGGACACAAAATGATTTGATTGGATGGACACCCACTACACTAGAATTTCCATATTTATGTCACAGTTTTTAAAATCTGTGCAACATCGTCAACACCACCTCTAAAAATAAGTGTAAAGCTCACTGGATTTATCTGTACGTTTTTATTCTGTGTTGTAATCATGTATGTTCAGACTTTGCACTCTAAGGAAATTACTAGTGTTGCTGTAACAAAGGCAGCAAAGATGTGATGTGTGTGTGTGTGTGTGTGTGTGTGTGTGTGTGTGTGTGTGTGTGTGTGTGTGTGTGTGTGTGTGTGTGTGTGTGTGTGTGTGTGTGTGTGTGTGTGTGTGCCTCTACGCTATGGACAATGGAAACTTACATTTTCAGATTTTTACCATTGCTGCCATAATTTCTGATGGATGTAATAATATGCTATTAGTAAGCTCTGTAGTTATCCTGCTGAGACCCATGACAGAGTAAAACAAAATTCCACCTTAATATGCGGTTTCTACAGTAGACGTACTGCCCTGCAAGTGTGTGAAGGTTTTAGAGGAAGAGGAAGGGCTCACACACACACACACACACACACACACACACACACACTGTGTAGCCCCCACCTGTGACACCAGGAACCAGTGCAGTAACAGGCGTCCAGTTGGACGCGCACACTTCATTTCAGTGTGTGTGTCAGGTGTGTTCATTTGTTTACATTAAGCAAGCATATTTAAATGACTTCAATCATTAATGTACTGGCACATAAGACAAACGAACAAGCCGACAGTCGATGTTCCTCCTGCATTGCCAACACTCACGTCAATACTGAGATCGTTGTTACTACGACCCACCCAGTATGAACTTGTGAGAAGTGTTGGAGGTGGGCCGCAGGTTGGAGAAGGGCGGCCAGATGTCCACCAGGTCAGAGGGCAGCGTGGTCAGTCTGTTGCTGGAGATGTCCAGGTAGGCGATGCTGCGTAGGTAGACGGCGGCTTCCACGGGGACGCTCGTCAGCCGGTTGTTGTGCAGGTCCAGTGTCCTGAGGCTGGGCGTCTCTTTGAGGGACTCCCAGGGGAACGTGGCGATCTGGTTCCCGTCCAGACGTAGCTCGTGCAGCACCTTCAGGTTGTAGAAGCTGCGCGCGTCCACGGAGGCGACGGCGTTGTAGGCGATCCACAGGTACCGCAGCTCGGTGAGGTAGTAGAAGGCCTCGGGTGGGACACGCCGCACCATCGTCTTCTCCACCCGCAGCTTCCGAGTGTCCACCGGCACGTTCACGGGGACGTCGGACATGTCTGGGTCATTACACAGGACAGTCCTAGGGGACGGTGGAGGACGTTATAGCCAAACATCAATCAAGTAAAATAACTCTACAGACTGGGTTCCTGGACCCAGGTTATGTCTAATACTCCCAGAATTAGACCCAGACTAATCTTAATCCACATCTAGGTAAATATCCCTATGTGGTAGTGACAACAGCACTTCTTAAGTTAAAAAATCTAGCGACAAGGAAATGAAATTTTCTTGAAAACTTTCTTGAAAATAAAATTTTTTTATTCAACATTGTACTTCAACCTGCAACCTGTCACCTCTGTCTGTTTTCCCTAATCAATCTGATTTGCTCTGTGTCCTGTCATCTGTATTGACAGATGTAAACAATGTTTGTAATCAATTGTAATCATTACAAAGGCATCACAATGGTTTTGATACACCATTGGTCTCTCTTACAATTCAAAGTCATTTAAATAAATTGCAGATATTTACATTTCAAATATGGCCAACAATCATGTTTTTGCAAAGTTGCATAACACCGATATGATCAATGTGATTTGTATGCAGTGTTTTCATGTAGTCTAAGTGCTTGAAGCATGGAAATATTAAAATTTTTCAGATTAGTTAAACCATAGAGAGTAAATATTGGGCATTTGTGTGTGTAAATCAGGTTGTGTCCCGGTAAAGGCACTAGGTGATTATATGAACTGCTACACTAAGTACGAATCACACACAACTAATTTGAACACATGGAGGTTGCTTGTGCGTTTGTACGCCGTTACAAATAAACATTTGTCCTCATCATTACAAACACAGTGGGAAGGCCTATAAACAAATCAACTCTGATATTATAAATAATCTGCAACACAGACATTTTTAATCTGTAGGCTGTTCTAGAAATTACAAACTGATCTGATAGATTACATTCCAGACCAACTATTACCATAACATTTTAAAAAACTTTGTACATGATGTTTTCATTTTTAATAAATTATCATTATTTATATATTGTACAATATTGTAGAAATCCTAAATGACTATGAAAGACACCATGTAGGCCCTGACTGAAAACGCAACCCCATGATGCTGAAGTTGTCCAGATATTCGAGGTGTTCTGTAGCCTGTGTGGTGAAGGACGTGTCCAGTGCGGCTGTACCTGGTCCCGGGTCCGTCGGAGTGTGTGTGAAACGTGCAGAAGCACTGGGAGGGACAGAAGGCCTGAGCAGAACCGAACCAGCACAGCAGCGCCTGAGCAAACAGCAGACGCGGCATCCTGCCCTCGCCTAGAGCCGCGCGCGCTCACGCACGTGCACGCTCACGCGCATCAGAGCCCACTAAACGCGGGCCGGCGCGTCCGGTAAGCAGCGGGCCGAGGGAGTCCGCGGCGGCACCGCCGGAGAGGCAGGAGACAGCATCGCGTCCGGGGAGGAATCCACGCACAGGTGAGGAGCGCCGGCGCTGGTCAGCTAGTCAGATGGAGCCCGGGTGGAGGAGGTGGAGTTTGTGGATTAGAAGAGGATTTCACAGAGCTGAGTAGGTCACAGAAGTCGAGCGAGGGGGGTGGGGTGAACGTTTGTGTGTGTGTGTGTGTGTGTGTGTGTGTGTGTGTGTGTGTGTGTGTGTGTGTGTGTGTGTGTGTGTGTGTGTGTGTGTGTGTGTGTGTTTGTTGGGACAGATAAGCTCTGACACACTAATTGGATGAGTGAGAGCAGGTTTTCCCCATTATGTGACAAGGTCCCACATATCCTCCACCCAACCCTCTCCATGTTTAACGATCCACACCCACTGGGCAGCGCTGACCACTGTGTGTGCACGACAGGGTTTCACTTGAGTGTGAGCTGCAGTCTGGTTTATGATTTATGGGCCAGCTGAGAAAAATGAACAGGGAGAGGGAGAGGGAGAGAGAGAGAGAGAGAGAGAGAGAGAGAGAGAGAGAGAGAGAGATGCTCAATCCAATATATGTGGCTGTGGACAATGTTATGAGAACAATTTCAAATACTGAAAATCATAGCAAATAGAATGATTTAATCATAGTAAATCATACCAATGTGTATTATAGTATAATAGTGAAATGATGGTATAAAATTCAGGATATGTTTTATCTGTAATGAGCAATGTAGGACAATTTATTATCACGTTTAATGAATTAATTGAGGGGCTGTCCTTAATGGTTAACCTTTAAATTATGCTGTAGATCATCACACAAACATCTGACGTGTGTGCTGAAGCTTCCATGTTCCTGCTACTGTTCTTCTGCTGGAGGCTTTACAGGTTCCAGACGTTCTAACGAAGAGCAGGCGTGATTGGTCAGGTACGCAGCTGTAGCCCCGCCCATCCCTACACCTGCACGAGAGCAGGTGTGACATTCTCACCCAGGTACACGGCTGTAGCTCCGCCCAGCCCAGTGTGCAAAACATCCCGCAAAAGTGATTAAGATTCAATAAAACTGATTATAATATAAACCAGTTAATTAAGCAAAACTAAACATAGCGCAATAGTGTTCAGTCATTTAAAATGGTTGTAGTCACTGTTGTCACTGAAATAACCACAATTTCAATAACCACATGAGAGTATTTCTTAACAAGTACACCAGTGTAGTTTATTTACGCAAGCAGTTTGTCCCTACAGATGTGAAAAGCCACTGACAAGCGGTTGGCACATTTATGTACAAAACAGATTTATGGTACGGCCTGCTACAAAGCATTCTTAAATGAACGTACAAAAAGATTAATACAAGGAGAAAGAGGGTAGGGAGGGAGGGGACTGAGAGGGAGGGAGGCGGGGTTAGGGGAGGAGTAGGGGGGGTTAGGGGAGCAGGAGGCGGGGTTTAGGGACAGAGGAGTCCTGTATCAGGACAGTGGTTCAGAAAGCAACGGTAACAGGGCACAGAGTGCAGACTCCAGGCCAGTAATAGAGCTCACCACAACCTAAACAGTTACAAACCAAACACCACTATCAAACAGCAGGAGTGACGGCCCAGGGCAGTTAGCAGAGGCCTCCAAGCACCGCACATCATGAGAGCATACGATGGAGCCCACAAGACACGCCAGAGGAACAACTCAAACTCATAAAAACGTGAAATGGTTTTTGTTTTTTTGTTTTTTTTTTTACATTTCTTTTTTTTTGGTTCTTTTTTTTTCTTCTTTTTTTTTATCTTGGACCCAGTAAAAACGATTACCATTAAATGCATGACCATGCCACAAATAACACCTAGGTTCACAGTCTTTACCTAACGTTGTGAGGACCCAGCTGGCTGGCTGAATGCCCGATGCACTTACACTGAGAAAGAGCTCACAAAATGGTCAAATAAGTGCACAAAACTAGCTCTTAACACTGACAGAACATGGCTCGCCAAGCAGTATAGGAATGATAAGACACCTCTATAGTCCAATAGTAGAATGACTTGTAAGCAAGACAACATGTTTTTTTTGCCATCAAGGTAATAGTATCTTTGAATATGTAATTCAGTTGTGATTTTCCCTTTAAAAAAAATAATAACCAGAAAAGTGATCACAAACATTACTTTGCCTGAATTCTCTTCACTTTTTAAAAAGATTTTACAATAAGGCCATCCCCTCTTTAGTCACATGGTTTAGTCCGCCCTCCCTCCTCTTTAGTCACATAGTTTAGTCCACCCCCCCCCCTCCACTGCAGTCACGTGGAATGTATTTTTGATTCTCAAACAAATTCACCTGAAATTGAAGTGCTTACATACAATACAAGTATTCATTTACAGAATGGCTATATACACAAACGAGAAATAAACCCTGCAAATAAAAAGTTAATCGTCTACTTACCGGGATCTATCATCTGTAAGAAAATAAAAGCGGGGCATAAATAATACTGTCAGCTTGTGCATGTGTGGAGGTCAGGCAGTAGAGACCTTTCTGTGTTATTACTCAAGAAAGAGTGAGATATGGTGGTGGTCTCCTGAAGGGGAGCAGTGCCACTACATCTCGGTTACGGCTCCGTCTAAAGGAGACTACACAACCCGACCCTGACTGGCCGCGGGCTCCCAGAACACAGGGGGAGCACAGCAAGCAACTTAGAACCTTTTCTCTTATTTGTTTGGATACGCTATGCAATGATATCTGTAGAAAAATAATAAAGACTTTATGGTACATTTGCCATTTCTTATTAATTTTGTTTCTTTTTTCTGTTTTTTGATAATTTTTTTTTTCTATTTCCAAAATAATGCAGAATGATCAAAGCCTTCTGCTGCTTCTGGGCCAAAAACCTTTCACTGATTAAAAATAAATTAATAAATAAATAAAACGAGAGAGAGAGAGAGAGAGAGAGAGAGAGAAAGAGAGAGAGAAAATCGGAATCAGTTTTCCTAGTTTTTCATTCATGTGTGAACTTAGGGTGAAAATGAACCCTCAGACAAAGACATACGATAAATGTGCTTTTCTACCCCAGAGCTGACCCACAAAATAAAATCAATGCACGAGCCAACACTGATGTTTAAGATATGAAAATAAAATTGCATAATTAATTCCTGAACTAAATAAAATCAAAGAAAAGAACATGCACAGTATCTTCAAATAAAACTCAAACAATACTGTAAAAAAACTATAAAATTACAGCTACGTCTACCTAATATTAACACTAATACAATAATAATAACAACGATAATAATAACAGTAATGTTTGTGCGAGAGGGGCAGGGTGGGCCATGGGGTTAGTAACATAACAGCGGTTGGACAGCAACAGTGCCAGAACTCCCCGGGACAGGAAGTGAGGTCACCGAGGCTCCTCCCCCCTCTCCACTGTCTTCCTGTCTTATGTGTAGGCGTTGAGGCGCTCCTTGGAGCGCGTGGAGTGGATGTCGTGAAGCTCCTGCTCCTCCTTGGACTTACAGTCCTCGTATTTCTGCATCTTACAGGCGTCCTTCACGTAGGCCCAGTTGGCCGACAACACCATCAGGTAGTGGATCTGCAAGAAAACACGTCACACATTCAGACCATTCAGTTCCCTTTTCTTAAGATTTGAACGTCTGTGAGGGACCATAATCACGAAATGCCCTTGAGTGTGTTGGATAAGGGCACTTCAAATGGAACTCTACATTTTACTTTTATTTTTCAAATACTTTTACGCAGTGCAGGAATCCCTTACGTGCTCGCCATAATAAAAGCCATTTTTAAAATTTTAATATCTTGTAATTGATCACGCAACATGCTTCATATTTCTTATAATCTTTGCCACATGTTTCTGTGCTCACTGGGCTGCCAGGTTCGCGCAGAAAGGAGCGCGTTAGGTGACGTCAGTGCTCGGGTCTAAAATGTGCCGGGCCACCAGCAGGGGGCAGTGTTGTAAACGAGCCGCGCCACCAGCAGGGGGCAGTGTTGTAAAGCAGTGGGACGTTTCAACTTCAGCAGCACAGTCGAACCCCACGACAATGCCGTGAATATCTCCCCATTTTATATGACGGAGAACAAATTGTCTTCATCTGCCGTTAAAGCAATGGAATCATGCATATACATTAACTGACATGTAATAAGTAGGTGTAAACAAAATCGATATATGTATTAAATCATCAAATCTTTAGCATGTAAATAATTTATTTTAATGTAAGTAATTTATTTTAATAACTACAGTGAACTCGCACATGCTTAAGCAACTGTTTCTGTCTGATGTGCAGTTTTAATAATAGCTGCTCATTACTCTTATTGGGTAAAAATAAAATAGAAATGCAAAATATATATATATATATATATATATATATATATATATATATATATATATTATTATTATTTTTTTTTTTAAAGAAAATAAACATAGCCTTATGTAATATACTAGTACCAGAACATCATTATGCAGTTTTATTTATAACTGATTTACAAAAAATGGCCACACCCTAGTTCTCAGCCTAGTCTGGTAAGCGTCTTTTGGGACAGTGAGTCTTACTGCTGTTTTTCACGTGTCTCGGTAAGTCTGCATTTAATGGTCAGGTAAACCAGCTTGTTTTAGGTGTGGGGGGAAGACCGTTTGCACCATCTCTGACTAACTGCCTCTGTGTCTGCCTCGGAAAATGGCTCCTTACAAATTACTGAGTGATGTTTGCAGCAAGCTCCAGGCCCTTTCTTACAGTTTCCATAGCAACTGTATGACTTATCCAGCGTCTCTCAGTGAGAGAGGAAGAGAGTGGGGAGAGAGAGATAGAGGGAGAGAGAGAGATAGATGGAGAGAGAGACAGAGGGATGAAAAGGCAAGAAGGATGATGAGAGGCAAAACACTAGAAAGAATTAGAGGGTAAAATCAGCCATGCCATGATCCCACTGCACCAATACAAGCAGGAAAACACAGGTCAGCTTGTTCAGTGCTAATAAACAAGAACTCAGTTTCCCAGAATTCCTGGCGAAGGCGGAGCTGGTGACTCATAGCTTCATCCTGGTACTCGCTTGCAGTACCGCACTGAATATTTCAGCTGAAGTAAGTGATGTTATTCAGCCATTTTGCTGTAGTCAGTGTTTTGTTAAACTGAAATAATTAGATACGACATTTAGATAAAATTTGTGACAGAACCTTATGACAATCCTATCAGTATTTTTTCAGACATAAATAATTTATGACATTTTGATGGATTTAAATATTTGTCCTCAGTATGGTTATAAATATTACTTTAGGGCCAACCATGTTTAAATGAGAAAATGAGTTATTAGCACTACACTTAAATGTGCAAATGTGGTTGGGGTCATCTCACCATGGCGATAACAGCAGCCCCTGCACCAGCAAGGGCACAAACGAACAGGTGAAAGGTCATATCCACCTGGGAAACACCAGAGGACGTCATTTACTATCACGTTATTCACTGTGATGTTATTTACTATCACGTTATTCACTGGGAAACACCAGAGGACGTAATTTACTATCACGTTATTCACTGTGATGTCATTTACTATCACATTTTTCACTGTGATGTCATTTACTATCACGTTATTCACTGTGATGTCATTTACTATCACGTTATTCACTGTGACGTTATACACTGCACACCCTTGTATTTTATTCTACTTTATTGTATGAATAATTCATAAATGTTAACACGAGGACACTCACCTCCTTTGATTCGCACATTTTAAAGAACTTCTCTGATCCTGTGCACACCGTCTTCTCCTCACTGATAGTCACAACACCTGAAACCCAAAGCCAGAATCAATCAAGCTGAGAACCAGACAATAGTGTCTCGGGAACAAGCAGCCCAATACCATTAAAATGTCTGTTTAGAGCGCTGAAACTATAGAGTGAAATGTTGAAAAACTCACCCGTGAGCACTTTGGTGCCTGGAGGTTTTAGATGTGGCTGTCAGGGCAGTAACTAGCCCTGCAGTACACTGAGCTCAAGGCTGAAGCGTGTTCAGCGTGTTCAGCATGTTGCTCAGTGTTCAGCTAGCGGAGGGAGCTGCTTACCGAACTGCCGCGGGTCCAGACACAGACTCGCCCCCTCCAGCATCGTGGTGTTCTGACAGATGGTCCAGATGTTGAAGTACATGAAGACGGGCAGCGCAGTGAAGGCTGTGACCCCGAGCCAGGCCAGCATGAAGATGTACGTCAGCATGATGAACTAGGAAGGACAGGAGAGCGTCTGAAACACTGAAACACTGTTCTAAATGCCTGTAAATCACCACGGATGAGGAATCCCCATAAACCCACACAGATCAGCACCTGCAGATGCAGACGAACACTGGCTACAGTATGGAGGGACCTGGCCATCTTAGGATACTCTAAAATACCTTCAGACATTTATTTAACAAATATTGATTTGTATGTTACGGCTTGTTGTAGTCTAGCAGTGCCTACCCATGCGCTAACACAACGGCCACAGGTGGTGATCTTGAAATCTCCATAGAGGTCTTTGATGGCCCCGCTGGTGAAGAAACCCTCCACCATCAGCAGGATGCCGTACACGAAGAATGCGGAGGCAATGCCGTAGATCACGTACTTGATGATGTCGATCCTAGACGTCGCAGAGATAAGGGTCAAAGGTTAAAACCCTGCACTGCACACCGGTGCAGCTGGTTATGCGTTTGTTTGGATGTTTAACTGTATGTCACATGGTTCCTCACATGGTAAAGACGTCCAGGGAGTCTCCAGGTGCTCTGACCACCTCGAAGTAGTTCTGCAGGATGGTGAGTGTCCCGGAGAGCGCTTCGTGGCCGCACCCGCAGAACAGCGCCACGCCGGCGTACAGCAGGATGGTGGCGATCAGGGACGGGTACGGGATGCCCCGCAAACACTTCAGGCAGCACTCCATACATCCTGAGATTAGACAGAGATCAGACAGAGATCAGACGACTCAAAATCAAACATCACGAGCAAGGTGCTCTCATCATTTGCCAGTGCTGTGTGATTGGTCCGCTGTGTGATTGGTCCGCTGTGTGATTGGTCACCGCAGGTCTTTCTGAGATTGTCATTGCCATTATTACTGAAACAGTGTCATGATATTTTAGAGCTGCCCTTCTTAGCCTTGAGGACCAGATGTTCCAGATATTTTGTTCTGTCCCTGCTCCCATCACACCTGTATCGTGTGTCCCCTGTTCCTAACGTCTTGGTTTGGGTTTGCTGCTAGCTGGGATAGACCACGTGGCTCTGAAGGTTCGATTAATCGTCTTATCTAGTATTAAAATAAGAACTATAGCATTTGAACCAATTCTGGAACTCAGAGTTACCCCTCCACAGAGTGTGTGAACACTTCTACAGAGTGTGTGTGCACACTTCCACAGAGTGTGTGCACACTTCCACAGAGTGTGTGCACTCTTCCACAGAGTGTGTGCACTCTTCCACAGAGTGTGTGAACACTTCCACAGAGTGTGTGAACACTTCCACAGAGTGTTTGCACACTTCCAGAGTGTGTGCACTCCTCCACAGAGTGTGTGCACTCTGTTTGCACTACCTGCTTCTGCCTGCTTGGAAAACCAGTCACCACACTCTGAACTCTAATATCCATGGTGGAAAAGTGATGAATCTATTCATTTTAATCATTACACTCAAGCTCATGGGTCGCTGTTGCTTTAGTGCCGTGTGTAATAGATTGTATTGTATGTTATGTGAATGGGGTTATGGACCTCATGTACTTTAGGTTTGCAGTGCTCAGTAAGTCTGGATCACAGGAAAGTGAAGTAAATCAGTGCGTGTGAGGCCACTGGTCACGTTAGCTGGTAATGGGGCTCTGAATGGGAACTCTGGCCAAACGCAGACGGGTAAAGATGAAGCCATAAACCTCACACCTGACTGTGGACTGGCCAGAGACTGACCCCATGTCATAAGAGCTGCTTTGGGCTACTGCTTGGCTGGAGACATATTACACGTTAATAACACGTCTACCCACAGTATGTTACAGCATCTGTCCACTCTGACAGAGCAATTCTACATGCAAGCCCAGCGTATGTGGCTTAGAGCACGCTTCATCATCGCCAAACGAGCCTTTGTGTAAACCGAGGGCGCTATGTAACCACAACGCCTTTGTCGTTTCATATTTAATTTCCTAAACAGCAAGCAGCGCCCTGTGCATCTGAGCTGCTTACTGGAAATAAGAGGCATAAATCGAGGGAAAATCTGTGTGATGTTACATTCATAATTCAGAGACAGACGGGCACACACAGCCCAATGTGGTCATGCATTATTAACACCCTCTACGGTTGTGCTCAGCTGACTGAGCACACTCACACGCTTGATGCTTCTGTGTTTAGGCAGGATGGCCAGTGCCCTTTCTGTTCAAAGCGGATTTCGGGCCGTGTGAGTGCCGTCCGAGAGCTGCGCGCATCGTGAGGTCAGACAGACGAAAGACAGGAGCTTCTTCTGAACATTAATTAAACCTGCCAAAAGCTTCTTCTTAACATTAATTAAAGTTGCCTAGAGCTCCATCTTAATGTTAATTAAAGCTCCATAAATATCAGTCTGAACTTGTATGTTCTGGTCTCTGGTTTTAATTATGTGGGACTCTATATAAGAGCACAGGCTACGGCCTGCAGCGTATGGTCAACGTGTGATACTGTCTGTATAAGGGAGATACTCCAAACCACAGTGCAAAGATTAATAAATAAAGGAGTGTATCATATTTCACCTCTATATGGCTCTAGAGTCAAACATGGATTTCTTAGATCCATTTAACTCTGCTGTCAGATATCATAATTCTTACTGCTGAAGAGATTTTATCTTCATTTTCTTCCCCCCTACATGTTGGATTAAAGTGGAGGTAGTTGCTCTCCTAAAGACCTCGCTGCTCTGCAATCTGATTGTTTAAAATTTTCTAAAACCCATTAAATGGACAGACAGAAAGAAGGAAAACTCAGGGTGGATTGGTGGTAGTGGGTCAGCCGTCATCCACACAAAAGAAAGACTGGACTGCTACGTGCTACAAACCAAAAAAAACAGCTTAACCAGCCTAAAACCTGCTGAAAAGACAAAAGAATAGCCGGCCGAGTTTGGATCTGAACAGCCTGGACTCCTGCACAGTTCAACCAAAAAGAGGAACTCAAATTAAGGAAAGGAAATGCAAATTAAGCCCCTCCCCAAACGGTCTTAACAAAAGCACTCTGGAGAGGGGGGGTGGGGGGGGGGGGGTTGTGTCACTGTCTGATTATGCTGCTCAGTGTGGTCCTCCTCCCCACCCAACGCCCCCCTGCCCCAACGCCCCCCCTGCCCCTACGCCCACCCTCTGCCCCTACGCCCCCCCTGCCCCTACGCCCCCCCTGCCCCTACGTCCATCTGTCAGTCTGACAGCCCCTGTGCTGCCCCCAACCACCCCCTCCCACACGCACCCCTCCCCCTTTAATCCCCAGAACCGCAGGGTCACCGTGACCCACACGCCCCTCCCAACATCCAGACACGTCCAAGAGGAAGCGATCTCACAACGCGGCCCCACACCACAGCCAAGACAAAAGGCTGTGAGTGAGCTCTTAACCTAATCCTGAGTTACTGCCCTGGACACAGAATAACAGGGGGGGTGTAAACTGGGGTGTAGACTGGGGTGTAGACTGGGGTAGAGACTGGGGTGTAGAGACGGGTGTAGACTGGGGTGTAAAGACTGGGGTGTAGAGACTGGGGTGTAGACTGGGGTGTAGAGACTGGGTTGTAGACTGGGGTGTAGACTGGGGTGTAGACTGGGGTGTAAAGACTGGGGTGTAGACTGGGGTGTAGAGACTGGAGTGTAGACTGGGGTGTAGACTGGGGTAGAGACTGGGGTGTAGACTGGGGTGTAGACTGGGGTGTAGAGACTGGGGTGTAAAGACTGGGGTGTAGAGACTGGGGTGTAGACTGGGGTGTAGAGACTGGGGTGTAGACTGGGGTGTGGACTGGGGTGTAGACTGGGGTGTAGACTGGGGTGTAGAGACTGGGGTGTAGACTGGGGTGTAGACTGGGGTGTAGACTGGGGTGTAGAGACTGGGGTGTAAAGACTGGGGTGTAGAGACTGGGGTGTAGACTGGGGTGTAGAGACTGGGGTGTAGACTGGAGTGTGGACTGGGGTGTAGAGACTGGGGTGTACACTGGGGTGTAGAGACTGGGGTGTAGACTGGGGTGTAGACTGGGGTGTGGACTGGGGTGTAGACTGGGGTGTGGACTGGGGTGTAGACTGGGGTGTAGACTGGGTTGTGGACTGGGGTGTAGACTGGGGTGTAGAGACTGGGGTGTAGACTGGGGTGTGGACTGGGGTGTAGACTGGGGTGTAGACTGGGGTGTAGAGACTGGGGTGTAGACTGGGGTGTAGACTGGGGTGTAGAGACTGGGGTGTAGACTGGGGTGTGGACTGGGGTGTAGACTGGGGTGTAGAGACTGGGGTGTAGACTGGGGTGTGGACTGGGGTGTAGAGACTGGGGTGTACACTGGGGTGTAGAGACTGGGGTGTAGACTGGGGTGTAGACTGGGGTGTGGACTGGGGTGTGGACTGGGGTGTGGACTGGGGTGTAGACTGGGGTGTAGACTGGGGTGTGGACTGGGGTGTAGACTGGGGTGTGGACTGGGGTGTAGACTGGGGTGTAAAGACTGGGGTGTAGACTGGGGTGTAGAGACTGGGGTGTAGACTGGGGTGTAGACTGGGGTAGAGACTGGGGTGTAGACTGGGGTGTAGACTGGGGTGTAGAGACTGGGGTGTAAAGACTGGGGTGTAGAGACTGGGGTGTAGACTGGGGTGTAGAGACTGGGGTGTAGACTGGGGTGTGGACTGGGGTGTAGACTGGGGTGTAGACTGGGGTGTAGAGACTGGGGTGTAGACTGGGGTGTAGACTGGGGTGTAGACTGGGGTGTAGAGACTGGGGTGTAAAGACTGGGGTGTAGAGACTGGGGTGTAGACTGGGGTGTAGAGACTGGGGTGTAGACTGGGGTGTGGACTGGGGTGTAGAGACTGGGGTGTACACTGGGGTGTAGAGACTGGGGTGTAGACTGGGGTGTAGACTGGGGTGTGGACTGGGGTGTAGACTGGGGTGTGGACTGGGGTGTAGACTGGGGTGTAGACTGGGTTGTGGACTGGGGTGTAGACTGGGGTGTAGAGACTGGGGTGTAGACTGGGGTGTGGACTGGGGTGTAGACTGGGGTGTAGACTGGGGTGTAGACTGGGGTGTAGAGACTGGGGTGTAGACTGGGGTGTGGACTGGGGTGTAGACTGGGGTGTAGACTGGGGTGTAGAGACTGGGGTGTAGACTGGGGTGTAGACTGGGGTGTAGAGACTGGGGTGTAGACTGGGGTGTGGACTGGGGTGTAGACTGGGGTGTAGAGACTGGGGTGTAGACTGGGGTGTGGACTGGGGTGTAGACTGGGGTGTAGACTGGGGTGTAGACTGGGGTGTAGAGACTGGGGTGTAGACTGGGGTGTAGACTGGGGTGTAGAGACTGGGGTGTAGACTGGGGTGTGGACTGGGGTGTAGACTGGGGTGTAGACTGGGGTGTAGAGACTGGGGTGTAGACTGGGGTGTAGACTGGGGTGTAGACTGGGGTGTAGACTGGGGTAGGCACTGGGAGAGGGAGAGACTGACGGATGGAAGGTGAAAGGAGAGAAACTGAGAGGAAGTCTTGGATAACCTTCGTCTATGGGAGACTGCACAAGCGTAAGTGAAAGGGCTTCTGTTTTCAACCTTTTCTCTTTTCCAATTTTTTGTTACTATGTTTAAACATCCTGGATATATTCCCACATGATATATACTAACATCCTGGATATATTCTTACAGGATAAATACTAACATCCTGGATATATTCCTACAGGATATATACTAACATCCTGGATATATTCTTACAGGATAAATACTAACATCCTGGATATATTCCTACAGGATATATACTAACATCCTGGATATATTCCTACAGGATATATACTAACATCCTGGATATATTCCCACATGATAAATACTAACATCCTGGATATATTCCTACAGGATAAATACTAACATCCTGGATATATTCCCACATGATAAATACTAACATCCTGGATATATTCCCACATGATAAATACTAACATCCTGGATATATTCCCACAGGATAAATACTAACATCCTGGATATATTCCCACATGATAAATACTAACATCCTGGATATATTCCCACATGATAAATACTAACATCCTGGATATATTCCCACATGATAAATACTAACATCCTGGATATATTCCTACAGGATAAATACTAACATCCTGGATATATTCCTACAGGATAAATACTAACATCCTGGATATATTCCCACATGATAAATACTAACATCCTGGATATATTCCTACAGGATAAATACTAACATCCTGGATATATTCCCACATGATAAATACTAACATCCTGGATATATTCCCACATGATAAATACTAACATCCTGGATATATTCCCACAGGATAAATACTAATATCCTGGATATATTCCCACATGATAAATACTAACATCCTGGATATATTCCTACAGGATAAATACTAACATCCTGGATATATTCCCACAGGATAAATACTAACATCCTGGATATATTCCCACAGGATATATACTAACATCCTGGATATATTCCTACAGGATATATACTAACATCCTGGATATATTCCCACAGGATAAATACTAACATCCTGGATATATTCCCACAGGATAAATACTAACATCCTGGATATATTCCTACAGGATATATACTAACATCCTGGATATATTCCCACAGGATAAATACTAACATCCTGGATATATTCCCACAGGATAAATACTAACATCCTGGATATATTCCTACAGGATAAATACTAACATCCTGGATATATTCCCACAGGATAAATACTAACATCCTGGATATATTCCCACAGGATATATACTAACATCCTGGATATATTCCTACAGGATAAATACTAACATCCTGGATATATTCCTACAGGATATATACTAACATCCTGGATATATTCCTACAGGATAAATACTAACATCCTGGATATATTCCCACATGATAAATACTAACATCCTGGATATATTCCCACAGGATAAATACTAACATCCTGGACATATTCCTACAGGATAAATACTAACATCCTGGATATATTCCCACATGATAAATACTAACATCCTGGATATATTCCCACAGGATAAATACTAACATCCTGGATATATTCCTACAGGATAAATACTAACATCCTGGATATATTCCCACATGATAAATACTAACATCCTGGATATATTCCCACAGGATAAATACTAACATCCTGGATATATTCCTACAGTTTTCTCTTCCTATTCAGGCATCAAATCTGAAAGAATCTGAATCTGAAAGAATCACAATTACATTTTCCCACTGAGAAGAGTGTAATTTAAGCGGAGCCCGTGGCCCCGCTCCTCAGCCATGCCCCATGGCCCCGCCCTCTAAGGGGGGGTGGATCTTCCAGTGCTGCATGTCCCCTCTCTGCACGCCTGAACAAGCTGTGTTGTTGCCGTGGCGACCGAGGCTCGGGCCAGGCGCGCTCCCTGACCCACTTAGAGTGCCGAGTGTCAACACATTCGGCTGCAAACGTATTGAATGGGGGGGAGAGGAGAGAGGGCAGGGGGCGGGGCAGGATTGGGGGGTGTTGTAGGGGGCGGGGTGGAGGGGCGGGGGCAGGGGGGGCGTTGTAGGGGGCGGGGTGGGGTGGGGGTGGGGGTGGGGTATAGGGGCAGGGGGGTGGTCTGAAGAGACTGAAGCACAAGGCTGAAATTCAGTCTGACCCTGCTTGGAGGAAAATAGAAAAGCCCATGGTCAGCCCAAACACCCCCCCCCCCCACCCCACCCCCCCAGTCACTCAGCTTCATCACTGTTGATGATGATGATGATGATGATGAAATGCTCTGAACGCCCTCACTGTTCCTCCCATCTCATTCTGTTCTCGTCGCTCTGAAGTTGGGCAAACTTGAACACACTGAGCACCTGTTCCTCTGAGTTCATGGTCTCTAGGCCAGTTAAAGCACCCGTCAGAAGAGTGGGGCGTCTCCCTCTGTGTTCAGTAGCCATGCTGACCCGCGTCCTGAGGTGGGGGTTTGGATGTAGAACTACGGCCCCTGGGTGGAGAACACGAGGAGGGAAAATCGGGCACTAGTTTGTGAATCGCAGTGTGCACGTGAAACTGCAAACATCCTTCAAGCCAGGCGTGTGCGTTTCTCACCGTGAGCCATGACTTGTAAACACTGGAGAGAGCTCGTGTCAGAAGTAGCTCGTGCTGTGCGCTATCATCAGAGCGTCGTACAACTCGAATTTCACTAAACGCTGAAAAAGCTTCCACATTTCAAGGTACCAAGCATAAGTGGGAACTGCGCAAGACACACACACACACACACACACACACATCTGTTGGTTGTGTAAGAAGGAGCGTGTTGTAGCGGTGGAGCTAGAGGCTGGTCAGCTTCCATCACGCTACATCTTCACACATCTTTAACAGATCATCCACAGATCGCCCTGTTCTCACACCGCTTGTCCTGCCACCGGTAATAACCCGAGACTGCCCAAAATAAACCGGGACATACTTCCACACTATGGCTGCAGCCTAGCCGCGAGGTGATCGGTACATCCAGAATCATCTCTGTCCCACATCCTCCCCAGAGCTCAGTGGAGGTTCTGGCCTGCGCTGGCCTGTCTGACACGGACCTGCCCCCCATGCAGAGGGCCATCCGGGGCTGATAAGCACCCGGGGTGGGGGATCTGGTACTGGGATCTGGCCTCTCCATAAAGCCCAATGAAGTGTGATAGCACCACTCACCGATAAACATCAGAGGAATGTGCAGACAGGCTCATGAATAAGAGAGGTGGTGTATCTGCTCTAACGGCCTAATGCTCTCTAACACAATAACCGTGGACAGTAATGAAATGACTACTGTCTCATGAGGCTGCACCTGCCCCACCCCCCCACCGCTACAGTTCAGCACTCTGCCCCTCTGAGCTCTCCGCCAGGGTTAAACGCCTGTCGGTCCATTGCTGTGTGTCTCGTCATAGCTCAGGTGTGTTTACAGGTTGGGTCTGTGGTCAGATGGCTACACCTGCTTCAACTGCTACAGTGGTGGATGTTTACAGGGAGGTCCCTAAATTGCAAAACACTGCCAGCTGACATATAACATAACTGGTAAAATATTAAAAATCACAGAATGAGCGAGACAGACTGAGAGAGAGAGAGAGAGAGAGAGAGAGAGAGTAAAGCTACTGCTATGTGCTGAAACTGTTTCTGTCTTCCTCAGTGTTAAGTCTGTGCATGCCAGGCTCAACAACTAACCCTCACCGTGTTGGGCGCTACACCCCAAACCCCGTAGCACCTGCACCAACACCACCCCAACACCACCCCAGCTCTTTAGATCAAACCCGGAGGCCATGCTGTATGGGGCCCACGACTACAGAGCCCCAGAATCAGAGAGAGGAAGTGATAACGATGAGTCTGCC
>NC_135221.1:3758219-3768219 GCF_052324685.1 Brachyhypopomus gauderio | reverse complement strand
GCTTTCTTTTTTAAACAGCTGAACAGGCTACTTTTACTGTATAGAACCGAGTGCTTATGCTAAGGCACCACACCTGACACACACACACACACACACAGAGCCAAACCTTTGCCTTTGATGACGCTGCTTTTCTGTGCAACCTGTGATGCTTAGATCGGTGGGAGAGGGAAAGAGGTAGGAGACTTGGCTTGTGTGTGTGAGTGTGTGTGTGTGTGTGTGTGTGTGTGTGTGTGTGTGTGTGTGTGTGTGTGTGTGTGTGTGTGTGTGTGTGTGTGTGGGTGGGTCGATAGGTATGTGGTGCCTTACTATAATTATTCTGTTTTACACAGTAGAATTACAGAAGTGCTGTTGAGCAGTGTGAGTTTTGTAAAAGTCCTGCACTAGAAACACTACATTGATGTGCAACTCATCTTCTAGCTAATCATAGTCCTGTGTAACTGAGATATGTGACTGTGAACAGCCTTCTCCTGACACACACACACACACACACACACACACACACACACACACACACACACACACACACACACACCCTGCTTAGCGCTACAGGCACATATGAGAAAACACACAGCAGATGGCTGAGTATCTCTACAAGGGCATCTAGCCGTCTACATGCAGTTAGTTGGCATTCAAACATGTCACACAAAATGTGTGTGTGTGTGTGTGTGTGTGTGTGTGTGTGTGTGTGTGTGTGTGTGTGTGTATGTGTGTGTGTGTGTGTGTGTGTGTGTGTGTGTGTGTGTGTGTGTGTGTGTATGTATGGGTGTGTGTGTGTGTGTGTGTGTGTGTGTGTGTGTGTGCGTGCGTGCGTGCGTATGTGTGTGTGTGTGTGTGTGTGTGTGTGTGTGTGTGTGTGTGTGTATGTGTGTGTGTGTGTGTGTGTGTATGTGTGTGTGTGTGTGTGTGTGTGTATGTGTGTGTGTGTGTGTGTGTGTGTGTGTGTGTGTGTGTGAGATCATATCCTGAGATGCTCACAGTAAACCCTACCATCTCCTGTTCGGTTCCTTGGTTCTTACTTGTTCGTTACCATGGAAACCGACTGATGTGTTGTGAGAGGCAACACTCACACAGTCTCCGGCAAATTCACATACACGCAAAGGCAGAGTAGAATCACACACACACACACACACACACACACACACACACACACACACACACACACACACACACACACATGTTAACACAGATGCACACGCGCGCACACACACACACACACACACTCACACACACGCAGATGCACACACGCGCACACACGCACACACAGACGTACACCACACCCTCCCAAAGGACAAAGCGGAGCAGCACAATGTCCTCCAGCACTGGAGTGTGTGTGGCGTTCCCACCACTCGTCCCTCCGTCGCACACACCCCCCCCCCCCCCCCCCCGGACCCCCCCCAGACCCCCCCAGGACCCCCCTGGCCCATGGCAGCCGCCCTCACAAACAAGCGTTTCTGCGAGGGCTCTTCTGATGCAGCCCTGTCGGGGGCTCGGTTCTGCCCTGGTCTCTCCTGCTCTCTCTCAGAGACACAGTTCACGGCTCCCGGCGCGTCTCTGCGTTCAGGAGGCGGTTGAAGGGGTTGTTTATACGGCACGCTCATAAATGCCAGCATTCTCTCTTTACATATCCATGGCAACAAGCTATGCTGAGCGGAGTAACTGAGCAAGGCAGGATCGGATAATAACAGGACAGACGAGCGCTGTTTCTCACTGTGTGTGTGTGTGTGTGTGTGTGTGTGTGTGTGTGTGGCAGAAACATTTGGGATTGCTTGTATGTTAATTTATTTTCATTGAGCTCTAAGTAAAGGGGTGTTCAGAGCACAGTGTGAATGAGTGCTAATATACACCAGTCATACACTGCAGAAGATCTGAGGACTAGTACGTGTTCACTACAACAGGACTAGTACATGTTCACTACAACAGGACTAGTACATGTTCACATGTTCACTACAACAGGACTAATACGTGTTCACTACAACAGGACTAGTACGTGTTCACTACAACAGGACTAGTACATGTTCACTACAACAGGACTAGTACATGTTCACATGTTCACTACAACAGGACTAGTACATGTTCACTACAACAGGACTAGTACATGTTCACTACAACAGGACTAGTACGTGTTCACTACAACAGGACTGGTACATGTTCACTACAACAGGACTAGTACATGTTAACTACAACAGGACTAGTACATGTTCACTACAACAGAACTAGTACGTGTTCACTACAACAGGACTAATACGTGTTCACTACAACAGGACTAATACATGTTCACTACAACAGGACTAGTACGTGTTAACTACAACAGGACTAGTACATGTTCACTACAACAGGACTAGTACGTGTTAACTACAACAGGACCAGTACATGTTCACTACAACAGGACTAATACGTGTTCACTACAACAGGACTAATACATGTTCACTACAACAGGACTAGTACGTGTTCACTACAACAGGACAGGTACATGTTCACTACAACAGGACTAGTACGTGTTCACTACAACAGGACTAATACGTGTTCACTACAACAGGACTAGTACGTGTTCACTACAACAGGACTAATATGGTTCACTACAACAGGACTAATACATGTTCACTACAACAGGACTAGTACGTGTTCACTACAACAGGACTAGTATGTGTTCTCTACAACAGGACTAATACATGTTCACTACAACAGGACTAGTACATGTTCACTACAACAGGACTAATACGTGTTCACTACAACAGGACTGATACATGTTCACTACAACAGGACTAGTATGTGTTCACTACAACAGAACCAGTACATGTTCACTACAACAGGACTAATACGTGTTCACTACAACAGGACTAGTACATGTTCACTACAACAGGACTGATACATGTTCACTACAACAGGACTAGTACATGTTAATTACAACAGGACTAATACGTGTTCACTACAACAGGACCAGTACATGTTCACTACAACAGGACCAGTACATGTTCACTACAACAGGACTGATACATGTTCACTACAACAGGACTAGTATGTGTTCACTACAACAGAACCAGTACATGTTCACTACAACAGGACTAGTATGTGTTCACTACAACAGGACCAGTACATGTTCACTACAACAGGACTAATACGTGTTCACTACAACAGGACCATTCAGACAGAACCGTGTGTCAATCATCGACTACTACAACAGGACAGAGTGTTAATCAACCTTTATATATCTATCTACAACAGGCAACCATGCAAAACAGCAAATTTGAGAAGTAAAGACCACAGAACAGGACTTGTCGAACAAGGTCTAACAACACATTTATGACATGCTACACATTGATGACGTATTATTTCATACTAAACACTGTCAGTTGAGGAGACAATATGTGCAGATTAAAGTGAGCCAAGTTTAATCGCAGGTGTAACGTGATTGTGTGTCGCTGTGCTGTGTGAGATGTGAGTGTCGTCGAGGTAACGGTTCAGTCTGAATGTGGAATGTCAGTGTGCACATGTTTGGTGGAACTGTTTATCAGACTGACTGACTGCAGAAATAAACTGTTCGTGACTCCAGAGGCTCTGACGCGCCTTAGCCAGAGTGTCCAGATGGGAGTCATCTAAACACACCATGAGAGAGGTGAGAGGTGAGAGGTGAAAGGTCTTCCTTACCTTACGCACCACTTGGCGAAACTGGGCTTGATGGTGGGAATCGTTATTTACAGTTGTGATCAAATTTATTCAACCCCCACTGAAATAAAGTGTTTTGGCCAGTTTGACATTGATTTTGATCATTTCAGTCATCTTATTTACAATTATATCAAAGAGGCACTTATAAATTAGACAAACATAACATAATATTTATGATGGAATAACCACAAATATCTTTACTGTGCTCACATCATTATCAGTTTTATTCAACCCCCTAGTGACATTATTTGTTAGTACTTAGTACAACATCCTTTTCCAGTTATGACAGCTTTCAAGCGTGAAGCATAGCTTGACACAAGTGTCTTGCAGCGACCTATGGGTATCTTAGCCCATTCTTCATGGGCAAAAGCCTCCAGTTCAGTCACATTCTTAGGCTTGCGCACTGCAACTGCCTTCTTTAGGTCCCACCAGAGGTTCTCAATTGGATTTAAGTCTGGTGATTGCGATGGCCACTCTAGAATGTTCCAGCCTTTCATGTTCAACCATGCTCTAGTGGACTTGGATGTGTGCTTCGGATCATTGTCCTGTTGGAAGGTCCAACGTCTCCCAAGCCGCAGGTTTGTGACTGACTCCATCACATTTTCCTCCAAGATCTCCTGGTACTGAAGGGAATTCATGGTACCCTGCACACGTTGAAGCTTTCCTGTACCATTAGAAGCAAAACAGCCCCAAAGCATAATTGACCCCCCGCCATGCTTCACAGTAGGCAAGGTGTTCTTTTGTTCATAAGCCTGGTTCTTCCTTCTCCAAACATAGCGCTGGTCCATTGTCCCAAACAGTTCTAATTTAGTTTCATCTGACCACAGTACACTGTTCCAAAACCTTTGTGGCTTGTCCACATGACTTTTGGCATACTGCAGTCGACTTTTCTTGTTCTTTGGAGTCAGCAAGGGGGTGCGTCTGGGCGTTCTGGCATGGAGGTCTTCGTTATGCAGTGCGCGCCTTATTGTCTGAGCTGAAACTTCAGTGCCCACATCTGACAGGTCTTTTTTCAGTTCCTTAGCAGTCACGCGGGGATTTTTCTCCACATTACGCTTCAGGTAGCACACAGCAGTCGCGGTCAGGATCTTCTTTCTGCCACGACCAGGTAACGTTTCCACTGTGCCCTTTAACTTGAACTTGCGAATGATACTTCCGATAGTGTCTCTTGGAATATTTAACAACTTCGCAATCTTTTTATATCCATTGCCATTCTTGTGAAGAGCAATAACCTCTTCTCTTGTCTTCTGGGACCATTCTCTTGCCTTCACCATGCTTGGAAACACACCAGTAGATGTCTAGAAGGAGCTGAGTATCACAGTCCTTTTAAATCTGCCTAATTGGTGCTTATCATGCTTGATTGCTGCTCGTTGACATCCACAGATGTTTTCAATACCTGATGGAAAACACTGGAATGAACCTCTGTTCTTAGGAGTGGTAGTCGTAAAGGGGTTGAATAATTGTGTCAATGAAGAAATCACAAAAAGGCCATTTAATACTTTATGACAAAAAAAATTGATGCTATCTTAGTTGCATTTAGTTCTTTAACAAGTCCTTGTAAGATTTCATTATGAACACAATTACAAATGTGCACTGAATTCCATAAAACCCTTCGCAGCATTGGGGGTTGAATAAATTTGATCACAACTGTATGCTGTTATTACATTCCGGTCTCATTTGAATGGCACTGGTACCGTGTTTGCTCAGAGAGCTGATGTTTCTCCACAGCCCTGAGTTTGCAGCTCATGTGTGATGAGTCAATTGGATGACATGACCAAGCCACGTCGTTACGACATGTGCCTGAAGATCTATCCACTCCTATAATGAGAAGATATCCACTCATATAATGAGAAGATATCCACTCATATAAAGAAAAGATATCCACTCATATAAAGAGAAGATATCCACTCATATAAAGAGAAAATATCCACTACTATAAACAGAAGATATCCACTCATATAAAGAGAAAATATCCACTCCTATAAATAAGATATCCACTCCTATAAATAGAAGATATCCACTCCTGTGAAGAGACATGTGTGGTGTGGTACAGGGGGGGATACACCACCCATGTGCACCATGTCTACCCACAAACACCACCCATCTCCACCCCAGTGTTTCCTCCATCATATGTATTCTTCACTGCCACTTTACATGAGCGTGAAGCACTGAAGCCAACAGGACTCACGGGATCAAACGCCACCTGCCTAAAAATATTTTTTCATTGTAGAGAAACGTCTCAGAGACGTGACATACAACGTCCACCACAATGCAGGACGTGTCCTGAAGAGGTGTCCCCACAGTCTGATGCTCACAGAGCCCTACCCACTCAGGGACTGCTGACCACTGCTGTGAAAGGAGTGTGTGCCAACGCAGCTTCACCCCAGCTACCAAGCAGAGCGGGGCAGAGTCATCATGGAGGTGTGGAGATGTGGAGATGTTTGGTGTATGTTCTGCTCTCTACGTCATTCCCTTGTTTGCTCCTTTGCTCATCTGCACCTGTACTCATTTTTTTAATTTAATATATCAGCAAATACATCTTGTTTTCAGGACCAAGTCAAAACTCAAAATTCAAAGAATGTGGGTTGGTGCAGACCAGTAGCATCAGTAGCATCTACAGTGTTTTCTAGATGAAGCCCTGCTTACTAATTCACTAGCAAACACCTCAATGCCATGAAATTACTGTAGTTTAAAAGACAAATACTTCTGTACAAAGACGTGTCACTTGGTATTCAACTTAACCTATATGAAGCGCAACACCCAATGCTAAATCAATTTATCTAATGTGTTAAACAAGTTGACAGGCTGCTTTCTCTCTCGCGCTGTTCTTAGCAGAGATGGCTGTGTCGAGAAAAACCTTTGGACAGGATCCAAGACACAATGGACCACCAAGAATTGTGTTGCTAGTTATCTGGCTGGATAAGTGACGTTCTCATTTTATCAAATGCTAAATTATGCAGCTAGAATACTGTTGACTGTAAGAATTTGAATTTTTTTGTAATTTTTATTTATTTAATCACAAAAATTTTGCTTACAACTGAGATCTGGTGTGGTTCTCTTTTGCGTTTGAAAAGTAAAAGGTTTATATGTCGTAAAGATGTCCACGGGGCTTCTGTCTGCTTCTTGATGCTGAACTCATCTCAAATCTCCTGGACTAAACTGCCCTCTAAGAAACATGCGCCCCTCTTTTGTGAGGTACTGACGGTGTCTGACGGTCGTGAGGTCGTCCGGGGGCTCTGGACCAATGAGGCGTGTGCCACCTCTGAGATATTTGGATGGCACGAAACATACTAAGATGGAAAAACAGGCCGGGAGTGAACTAATGTAAACTAAATCTTGGTAAGTGCTGAGGGCTGGCAGGGTTTGTGTCTAGTGAATGACCAGGATGCAAAGAGTACATCAATCATTTTAAATCCTTTTTATAGACGCACTATTAAGTCTCTGATCGCAGCAAACTGAAGTGATGAAAACATATGTGGTTCAGTAATGCACAGACAAGCATAAAAATGATCACACTACTGTGTGTACGTCGCAAAACTCCAGTGTTTCCTGCTTCATGTTTGTGTCTGGGGATGCCAGGGTTTTATTTATTTACTTCAGGGGAGCTTAGATTTTATACTCCTATCAGTCTTACAGAGAGTTAAAATTCCTTTATTGTAAATGACCAGTCAGCCAATTCATATTTGAATCGCAGATTCCGTCTTTTACATGTTTATCGTTCTATTTCAACCAGCTTGTCATGCACTGCTCTCTGTTGAAAGTCGTGTCCAGTCTGGTTTATCTGTCTTCTGTACAAATGTCCAGGGCAAATCTTGAAATTCTAGTGGTGAGGTACAGGTACAATGGTACGTCCACAGGTTTGGTAGTATAGGTCAATATTTTACATTTTACAATATTTCAACAACCCGTTTTTTTATGCGTTATTAGCATACCAGCTGTACCACACCAGAACAGTTGATGTTGAAAAGAATATAATTGTATTTTTATACATCAAAGATGACAGTATCTTGGCCAAATGAGAAGTTAACAAACCTACAAACCTACAAACTGGTGTCATGGAGTAAAACAAAATACACAGATACCTTTGTCCTATTTTAAAATCAGCCATTATGCGAATGCAGTATGTTCATTCATTTTCCATTTATTTATTCGTTATCATAACGTCAGATGGAATGAAGTGATTCAAACAGAGGTTTGTGCATTTTGATGCCTGGGGCCTTTTGAAATGTTGCTCAGGATCACAGCACGTCCAGCTCCCAGTGGTGAATCTCACTTGTGTGTGTTGTGGGTGTGACAACTAACAGCCCTGCACAGACACACAGATCACATCACCTTTTAGGAAACAGTTTGCATTAATATCCAAATATGTTCCATAGAACACATTTATAAATGGTGATTTTCTTCATGCAGATATCAGACATGGTGATGGAGAAATGATCCAGACACAAATTGAAAGTGACACATTAACAGGCAGATTGACTGTGAGTATAGCTAACACACACACACACAGTAAGAAATTTTTATATACCATTGTGTACTAACATGTGAATGTAATGTGCTTGTGCTAAAAATCATTTTCCGAGGTCAAAGGGTAAAAATAAGTGTTAGTTGGTGATGGAAAATCATTTATTTATAATAATGGATTTGTGATTATGGCAAAAGAACGCTTGTTCTCATAAATTAAACAACAATAATCTCTTCAGGGAATAAATATTAATAGAGGTGTGAGCAAAGGTGATGATGAATGTGGAGGTGTGAAAAGGTCAAGGAGAGAACAGGACAGAAGACACACAAGGAAGAAAAGCACATGTGGCAGCCAACAGACAGAAAGACAACAAAGTGTATAAGACTGTGTGAGGACACTCAGGACTCAGGTGTGAGGACACTCAGGTGTGAGGACACTCAGGTGTGAGGAGACTCAGGTGTGAGGAGACTCAGGTGTGAGGACACTCAGGTGTGAGGAGACTCGGGACTCAGGTGTGAGGACACTCGGGACTCAGGTGTGAGGACACTCGGGACTCAGGTGTGAGGAGACTCGGGACTCAGGTGTGAGGACACTCGGGACTCAGGTGTGAGGACACTCGGGACTCTGGTGTGAGGAGACTTGGGACTCAGGTGTGAGGACACTCGGGACTCAGGTGTGAGGAGACTCGGGACTCAGGTGTGAGGAGACTCGGGACTCAGGTGTGAGGACACTTGGGACTCTGGTGTGAGGAGACTCGGGACTCTGGTGTGAGGAGACTTGGGACTCAGGTGTGAGGACACTCGGGACTCAGGTGTGAGGAGACTCGGGACTCAGGTGTGAGGAGACTCGGGACTCTGGTGTGAGGAGACTCGGGACTCAGATGTGAGGACACTCGGGCCTCAGGTGTGAGGACACTCGGGACTCAGGTGTGAGGACACTCAGGACTCTCTTACAGACGTGTGCAACAGAGTCTGTGGAGCCCACAATAATTGACCTATTCACCAGAGTGCAAAGTTGTTCTTGTTTGTAGTATTGTTCCAGAGATTGAAAAGTTTCCACCACAACACAAACACACACACACACACACACACACACACACACACACACACACACAAAACAAGCCAGACAGCTCCAGTTTGATACCAGCAGGGTTACATGAGTCTGTAATTCACCTCTCTCACCTCTGTAATTCACTCCCAGATATTCACAATGAAAGAAAATGTAAAAAATAATCCACATTTTCACCTGCAAGCCAGTGCTGCCGAGGTCTTTAAAACCCCACACCTGATTCATGAAGGTTTAGTGAGCAGAGTGAGTGTGTGGTTGGGATGGGGGTGGGGGGGGGGGGGGGGTGCAGGCAGGGCTTACTGGCAGCGTGTCTGTCCTTGGTGGGCAGGTCTGGGTCTCCATGGGCGGCTGCAGGAGGCAGCCTGACAGCCTGCTCGCCCAGTGTGACTCTCACATTGAAGCGCTCTGTAACCAAAAATCAAGCACCGTCATTACCCTGCAGCCTCCGTACAGGCACAGCTACGACATATGGAGTGCCAGGAAACTGACCTTAGATCAGTGTTTCAAAACGTTTATTTTGTTTTTGATTGGTGTAATCAGTCAGTCCCGCTTCCTACCTGACGTGAGCCTTTATTTTTTCTTTCTTTAAGTGTACTGGTGTAGAGTAAGTAGATCTCAGTGTGAAATAACAGGGGTGTGAATGAGCAAACAGAGGCTGTGTGAGATCAACTGGGTGCAGATGGATGTTCTGTGTGTGATGTGCGGATCGGCCCGTCCGTACTGGGGTCCTGGGTCCTCTCCTCCCTCCTCTGCTGTAGGTGACGGTGGAGGATCTCCTGGATCTTCTGCTGGTTGGTGGTGATG
>NC_135221.1:3738219-3753219 GCF_052324685.1 Brachyhypopomus gauderio | reverse complement strand
CAGCATCATGTAGAGGGGAGCGATCAGCCCATGACCCTACAAACAAGAAGTAGCATATCTCCACCATGCACTACAACGTCTAAGAGTGACGTCACGCTCGGAGCCCACACGGGGGAGGTCATAGAGGTCAAATCACAGCCATAGCAGCCTATGGCTTCACAGCAGTCCACCTGTGTGGATGCCCGATACACACCTGCGCCAATGTCCAGGACAACGTCCCGACACCTGCGTGAACGCCCAATACACACCTGAGTCAATGTCCAGAATAACCGCAGTTGCATTCCAAACGTCATCATCATCATCATGCTCTGCCTTCATCTCTCGCTACAGAAATGTGCACTGTAGACAGAGCACAGACAGCTTCAGTCTAACACTATCTGTCTAACACTCACTGCCTGTCTCGCAATCACTGCTAGTCTGACACTAACCATCAATCTAACGTACACTGCCTGTCTATCAATCACTTCGAGTCTTTCCCATTATCTGTCTAACACTCACTGCCTGTCTACCCCTCACTGGACTCTTCTTATCTGGACTATAGCACTGGCCTGTGACATCCCAGTGCTCTGTGTATTTGAGCTTGAGGAGAAATAGCCAGCTTATTGCATGTCTGTTTGATTTTAAGCCAAAACTAGATAGACCGTCTATTGGGAGATCTCCAGCCGCAGTGAGTAAAGCTGTGTCAACACCACTCCTCACACGTCATCACCGAAACCATCCAGCAGAGAAGAAAACACATGCACTAAAGCTGTATCTGAAAGCAAACATCTTTATATTTTACATGTATAAATAATAAATACTCGTAAGAAAACATCTTTCTATTTCTCAGAATGCCATCAGTTATGAGGTTGAGTGTTAACTCATTACACCAACCTTGGCTGGTTAACCAGCTTATATAGAATTCCACGTTGAAAGGGGAAAATGTGGATCTCTTCAGAACGCTTTCTCCTTACAACATTCCCTTGGGATGCAGAAAGCAGGAGAAGTTCTTCTCTCTGCTCTTTGTGTCTGTGCTACTCTACTTAAGCTGACAGGTGTGAGGCGGGCTTCCTCCGTCCAACGAGGAGAACACTCTTCATGATCTCTGACTCACAGAAGACGTCCTCTCTGAAGTGTCTCTCTCTCTCTCTCACTCTCTCTCTCTCTCTCTCTCTCTCTCTCTCTCTCTCTCTCTCTCTCTCTCTCTCTCTCTCTCTCTCTCTCTCTCTCTGTTTACCTCAGAACCCTTCTCTGTTGCTGTAACCCGAGGCCCCTGTCCTGGGGTTCCCAGCGCAGAAAGACTGTGTGTGCTGTTCTATTGGTGTACGGATGAGCAAGTTCACTGCACGTCATAAATATGTGTGTGTGTGTGTGTTAGTTGGGGAGGGGGGGGGGGGGGGGGGGGTTGTTGGGATTAGATGACATGGCCTGAATTCTATTAATACCTTCCTATAAGCATGAGAACAGGAGCCCGGACGGATCCACTGGTGTTTAGGTTTAAACCCCCCCTACCCTAGCGTGTGTGTGGAAACGAGGTCACGTGAACTTGGTGAGGAAGCGAATGTCCCACAGCACACGGGCAGCTCAGGGCGGGACGCGGGACGCGGGTCTGCGGGACGGCGAGGTGACGTCATCGGCTCTGCTTACCGGGCTCTGGGCTGTAGAACTCCTGGCAGATGCGGGCGGCCTCCCTGCGGTTGCCTTTGATGATGTAGAAGTGTGTGAGGAGGTTGAGGGTGATCCGGATGAACAGCTTGCAGCAGAACAGTGCCAGGATCGTGAGGTAAACATCGGACAGCTGTGCGGCAAAGGGCCTGCTGCCCTCGGTGGTCACCGACATGACTGGGGAGTGAGGCACTCTGGGAGTATCGTGGAGTATGGCATGTGTGTGTGTGTGTGTGTGTGTGTGTGTGTGTGTGTGTGAGAGACTCTGCTAGACCAACAGTGCCCCCACTAGTCACTGTAGCAACATAATGAATAAAATACTTAGAAAAACAAAGTCAACACCAGAACTGAGACAAATGTAAGGGGAATAAAGCGTTTTGAGGTGTTTGTCTGCCTTTAAGTATTTAATCTAAGTCTCTATTTGTTCTCCTCTTGTGACCTCTGGTTTTATATTTTTAAGTTTGCAAGTGTTTTTTTATACTCTCCCCTATGTTAATTAGGTTCTGTTGTAAATTAAAGAAAATGTGGCTCATTATATTTAGACACATTTAAAGTTTCTATATAACACACATGGTTTGACTCAACCAAAAGCTGGTGAGTCATTTTATAGTAGTAATATGCATTTTTAAAACGTTTTCTGTTTTTGGAAAAAGGTAGAAAGTAAAATAAAGTCAGGTAATACAGTTTGATTGTTTTTATTCAGGGAAATACCCTATATGTAAGTTTAAAATTGAGCTAAAATGAATGAGACGTAGCCTTTCATTTTCATAATAGGGTAATAATTAACATAAACATTACTCTTTTGCTCTATGCTGATCTAGGTTAAGTAATCGCAAATGGGGAAAGCAGTGAGCAAAGAGAAATACTTTCAGATTATATGTGCATTTTGAGAATTGTGTAATCCAGCCGCGCGAGTTTTAATCCACGCATGCGCAGACTCGCATCTTGACGCGGGGTTCCGTTTGCGGTGGCTGAGGCTCCTTTCGCTATTTCACCAACAGCAACACGGTAACCTGAGATATCTCAGCACAGGCTGATGAATATAACGCGCAAAAGTTCAAAAGGGAGACAGTGTTAGAAATACGCGTAACCGCAACGGAGGGACACATGCATCCTGACCGTGGGGCTTTTAAAATACATTTCAAAATTACATTTTTACTAAAGTTCATGTATTATTTGGTGAAGTACTTGTGTCATGTCTCAAATAACATGAGTTTTCATGACTCCTTCACTTTTAGTCGCGGCGTAAAACGGTCTCGTTGGACGCGCGTTCACGGGGGCGCAGGCGCGTATACACGGGGACGCGGGTGCGCGTTCACGGGGGCGCAGGCGCTCGGGACGGATCTGTTCGTGTATTTTGATAGCAGAGCTTTAAGGCGAGTCATTCCACTGCCGTCTAAACAGACCGATTTCACTCGCATACGGTAATATCTCCTTGAAGCTGTGGAGAGATCGTTAACTAAAGCATTGGTAGTTTAAGCAGTTATTACCCCGGCCCTGACCCGTGCCTGACGCACCATATCGCCCTATTGTGGTTCCCAGCTATATTGGGTCATTTCAGTAGTACAAGCTTTGGAGCTTGAGGTGTATAACCAACTATTGAATGTTATAAAATGTAGTGTTGTAACATGCAGTGTGAACTAATGGTGGGTTTGTTTGTTTATTTGTTTGTTTATTTTGGGGGAGGGGATTACAGACTGCACTTTGGGATGAATGGGTCTGTGCGTATAAATCCCGCAGAGAGGCGCGATCCGGGGGAGAAAACACCCGCTCTGTCGATCCGTCTCAGCAAGTGCACAATCTGTTTCTTCGACTCCGCTGTGGAGATGCGCTAGGAACATGGCATCATCTGTCTTTGAGAAATTATAGTCTCATGCATTTAGGGATTTAGAACATAGTAATCATAAAATGCAGACTGCATCTTTAATAAGCCATCTCTCTCCAGGGCTACAGCACACAACGTCCCACTGCAGATTAGCAGCTGAATCTGCTAATGAATATAATAAATGGGCAGAATGTAATGCAGTAATTCACCCTCATATTTAAAAGGAAAGATGTTGGGAGTGGAAGCCACAAACCTTTTAGTGACTGTGTGTGAGACGCAGGCTGTCTGAGGACTGTGTGGAGAAGGTTCGGAGCATGGTGTGTCTGGATGTGTGTTCGGCGGCCTTCAGCGTGCCTCGTGCGGCGGTGTGTAGGGAGAGCAGACGCATGTTGTGTGACGTCCTGCTAGACCAGGCTGTCCTGCCCGGCGTCGGGAACATCATCAAAAACGACGCCCCCCCCCCCCAGCTTCCATCCTGTTGTCACGGTGACTGTCACCATGGAGTTTAAGGGTTACCGAATGGCAGGACCGAGGATACAGCGTTCAGCTACAGTAGGGATAAGGACATGAGTTTAATAGGATCTTCCGTAGTAACACTGGTACCAGTGGTCAT
This sequence comes from Brachyhypopomus gauderio, assembly GCF_052324685.1. NCBI lineage: Eukaryota > Metazoa > Chordata > Actinopteri > Gymnotiformes > Hypopomidae > Brachyhypopomus > Brachyhypopomus gauderio. The sequence continues at coordinate 3,749,137 of NC_135221.1, read as the reverse complement.
CAATAAACCGCAGTACTAACAGTAGCCTCAAGTCAAACAAATGCCTTTTACGGGCTGTGTTGCACACTTTCCCAGGCTTGCATATTACGGAGGAACATTAGGAAAGATTTTACTACATCTTACATGCAGTGACTGAACACAAACAAAACCCAGGAAAGGAAATATTACTGTGAATAGTGCTGGTGTGAAGTTTAGGTGTTGAAGTTCTTGATGGTGCGCTTCAGGTGTGACCTGTGGTAGGAGAGAGAGATCTGGGTGGACATGGTGGTCTGCGTGGAGACGCACCTCCACAAACCCCTGATGGTTCTCCCCTGAAATCATGATGGGACGTCCGTAACTGTCCTTTCTTCTTTCATCTCGTAGGGGAACCAGCTGACGGGGGAGCAGGTTGAGCACCTGGTGAAGACGGTGTGTGGTTTCTCTCTCCTCTTTTACCAGGTGCACCTGAATGATCCGTTAAGGCATCGATTCAGAGCCGTGAAGCTTTGGTCCTTCTCTGCAGAGTTTGTTACTGTCACATGTCTGATCTAAGGCCTTCAGGGCTTCACAGTCAGCCGGATTCTTCTTTGTCTGTGTTTGTGAACCGGGCAGTGTAAGAAGACGGGCTCACGGCGGGACCGTCTCTGTAAGGTGTACAAACGGGTCTGCCTGAGGGCAGTAGAACCCTTACCGTCTGTTGCCTAGGTGACGACAGCAGGATGACATACTTCAGCACCGCCAGACTTTAGATCCAGGTGAAGTTGACGTCAGGTGAGACGTCCAAAGATACACACACATGCATGTTTTTGATGAACACTCCTGCACTCCTGTGTTTTTGTTGTAAAAACATTCTCCAGGAGCAATTGCTCATCATCTCAAGATTCCTCTTGTGGGGGTTTTATCAGCCATGTGCACACTGATGTTTTGAAGAAGTTTGTGGTGTGTTTGGCACAACTCCTCCAAGAAAGGCTGCAGTCTCCATTCTCACTCTTAGAAGTAAATCGATGTTCTTTCACAGTAAACTCCAGGGTCAGGAAACCACTCTGCTAAGGGTGCATCATGGAGACGTGAGTGGGAGTGGCCACATCGACAGAACAGAGGAAGAGGAATAGTCATGTGACCTTTGCACTCTGATAAACCAACCAATCAGCAGGTCCTGTGAGGCTTGTCTGACACCTCAACCTGAGAGTGAGTTTCAAAAGGAGTGAACTTTGACCTCTTTGGTCAGTTGCATGTTTTGAATCAGCTTTTTTCATATTTAGTTTCCCCCCAAGTCACTATGTTTGTTCAGAGGGGAGTTCAGAGGGGAATGAACCTACAAACACAACAGGTTAACATGTTGATAAAACTGGGTTAAAAAAACCAATGCACATCCCTCCTGTTCCTCCCACGCAGCTCCTGTAGAGTCCGGAGGGGTGTCGGCCTTCCCCAGCGCCCAGATCCGTTACCCCTGCAACAACTTCTCCCGCCCCCCGCAGAACCTGAGGCTACGCTGCCAAGCTACAGTTGGGAACACCACCCTGGTGCTGACGGACCAGGGCTGCAAGCCTGCAGCGGCTCCGAGTCCTGCCAGCAGACACGTGGAGCCCCCTACTGGCAGGGGGAATTGCCAGCATGCAGCCCAGGCCCCTGCGTGAGGCGGGAACACAGCCTGTGAAGACCCATTTTGCCAGACGAACCTCCTCCGAGTCTCTCAGCCAGCCCAGCAAGAGACGAGGAACCGAGACTGGGTCCTTCCCTGGAGGGGCTGTGCCAAACAGCATCCAGCATCCATCAAGGTGTAGATGTGTTGAAATTAATTTGGAGAATTACTCTGTGCTTTGTGAAAGCCTGCCAGTGTGTTGTGGGCGATGGGTTGGGAGTTGGTCGCTATCCCGTATAAAAATCAGTGAAGACATTAGCCAAACCCACATGAGAAATTTTCATTTCGGGTGTGAATACTCTGCTTCGTTTTACCTTCCTTTAATCTAGGAATGGTTTCCAGAGGCACACAGCAGTACACACAACCCCCTGCTGCACAGCTCATGGGCAGCCCAGTCTCCTGAAGGTAGTCACCAAGGCTGGTGAGAACCATGGTAGGTGTTTCTACAGTTGTGCTCTGCCCAGAGGAACCCACTGCAACTTCTTTGAGGTAAAAACACTGAACCCTTATTCATAAAATAGCTGTCAGTTTCCAAGACCAGATTAAAGACAAACATAAACATTTGCCTTGATGCTTCAACATTTACACTGAAGCTTAGTACAGAAATATTGCAATTATATTGCAATTAATATTGCAATTGCAATTAAAAATATTAAAAATAAGGTTTACTTATGAAGCACTTTTTAAAAACATGTTTACAAAGTGCTGTACAAATTGACACAGTAGAACATTGAAATGGAATAAATAAAATTAAAAAGACAAAGAAATAAAATTAAAAAGTCCAAGGGCAACATATCACATAAATGAATCATGGGTTCATTAAAAGCTAATCCATCCTTTTAAATGTGTCTCATTCATTAAGAGACCTCAAGACACTACAAAGGAAATTCAAGAGATTACAGCCTTATTTAAAAAAAAAAGGTCACTCTTTAGTTTACCAGAAGGTGTAACCTGCATGGTACTGTAGGTAGATCTGAGAGCTTTTAAGGGAACATACCGAGTGCTCACTGAAGTATTGAAGGGAACATATCTAATAGTCACTCAATGTAGCATTGGTGAATATATGTAATAATTAGAGGTGTATTCAACTAAGGATTTTCATAGTCGAATCTGATTTGTCAGATTTTCCCTTTAGTCGACTAATAGTCGAATCATGGTTTTTTATCTAGAGCTCCTTAAACAGGATCCCGTTCTCATTCAGGACTTTTTTCCACTTCAAAGTAAAAACCTAAAACACTCAGATAAATGATTAAACATGGTAGGTTGGCTTTATTCAGCTTTTATTTATTTACTTTTTTTTTTAATGAAATGTTAGAGGACATTAACCGTCAGTGCGCATATTGAACTTTGTCAGACAGGCACTGTGCAAAATGTCAAAAATATTTTAAATAAAATATGCCTGCCTGGAAATATAAAAACAATTTGCCACACAACAGCAAAAAATATATAAGTAAAGGTTCAATTAACGGGGTCTAAAAAGCAAACAACAACAAAAAATGTTTATAGGCCTACTTGCCGAGACGACATGACCAAAACAACCAACGGCTGAACCTTACGCGTTTTAAATGGTATGCCATGTTGTTTGTTGTGTGAAATGAAAGACGTTGATGACATAACTTGCACTTTACTTTGTTTGATTCATCTTTATCAAAATACTCCCACACTTTTGAAGTTTTTTTAGTAGCCATTATAAACTCGGCAGATGCTGCGTATCCTGTAGCGTGTTCAGCTCCGCTCATTTGGATTGTGCAACTGCAGGGTGTGATTTATTAATGTGTAGTAAGGAAGATGTCTATTGTTAATGCGCACATATCATTAAAAAATATTTATTAACAGAAATTAGGATGATTTTATTTGACAAAAGGCTATATATAACGAAAACAAATGCATTTCATGTGTAACAACTAATGCTTAGCAGCGTCCTTGGGCACCCCCATGCAGTCAGAATGGTACATTCGACTATGAAGTTCATAGTCAACTAGGGGTCCTCCAATCGAATAGTCGAATCAGCGACTATTGCAGGTCACTCCTAGTAATAATCACTCTGGATACTGAGTGATGAGACCATGCAGCATCTGAAAGTAATAAAAAAATCACAGAAGGCCAGTGCAGTCGATTCCTAAATTCCTATCACCTCATTTGTACCCTCTCTGGTAAACCAAAAAGAAGAGTGTTAACATAGTCTAGATGAGTTTACACAGAAATATACATGACGTTTAACTCATGAAAACCCATTAATTGTAAACAATCAGCTATGCTTGATGGAATCTTTATTCTTAACTTGTACATAAAAAAAAATGTGATTGTGGTACCAATGGGCAGACCTGCACTTCGCCCACATGTCACCATGGCAACCGCAATTTGATGAGGACAGTCCTGATACTGGGACCGAACAATGGACGCAACTTTTACGTGTGTCCCCTGAAACGGGGACAGCAGTGTGACTTCTTCCAGTGGATGGAGGACGGTCCAATCATAAGCACTCGCCTCAGGACTCCAACCAATTAGCTGCTTGTATAAAAAATTTTTTTTTGCATATTGCACAGTTCCTTCAGAAGAATGCTTGTTCCTTTATATATATATATATATATATATATATATATATATATATATATATATATATATATATATATAAGTGAGAGAGAGAGAGTGAGAGAGAGAGAGAGTGTCCTTCACTGATTCAATCAAATAAAGAAAATTTGTTACATCTTTGTGAAAATTATTAATAAAGTTTGTTCTTATAAAACGTCTAAAATGATTCCAATGGACATGACATAAACCACATGATAATTTGTTAAAGTATTCCTATACATTTGTATACCCCAGTTCTTATTCAGAAACAATCGTAACGTTGCACTGGTTTCTCTGGCAGTGTATGATGGTATAAAACAGTGCTGCCCAAGACTCCAACATGCAGCCTGCTGTAGTGAGCTAAAAGCAATCCACCTGCTCCATGACAGGGCGGTTGGTCTTCGAGTTGAACACCATAAAGGGGAACACACTGAACCCAGGGTGTTTACTGCAAGCCGCACCTTTGAATGCAGAAACAGCTTGTGTTTTGTGTCCATCTCACCACTGCTACACACTGCCAGACGGCTTCATTACACAATGTCAGAAAATAAATTATCTTAACAATTCAGTCAGAGAAAATATATAGGTTATTAAAGAAAATTGCCTTAAAGGAACAGTAAGCCATTTTTTCACTTTTCTTTAAAGTTAAGCTCAAATTTAGGTGACAGATCAAATTACTTTAAGTTTCCATATTGCCAGTTGTGATTTTCAACCCAATCGAAATTACTCCAACTGAGTAATTTACTCCAACTGAGTAATTTAAAACAGAGAATTGTAGAGAATTGCTGAAACAGCCAAGCCACTAGGTGTCAGTATAATGGCAGACGAAGAATCATCAGAAGAATTATTTATTGTGCCATTAAGGGCTCATACTTATCGCATCTTGTGACGCCACAATCTTTACTTTCACTTTGTGTTCATATTTCAAAGAAGCCACGTTGGAATTTGTTTAGAAACAAGATTTTCTTGTTTGGTACGATCAAAGGGAACCGACCTACAAATACCAACACACCTTTATTTAACTGAAGGAATGAAAACTCACCATATTCCCCGATTGTGTTGGCACAGATAATAGCCCCAAAGAAATCTCCATGGTACTTTTTGATCCTGGAGATGGCGGTCCTGCAGGCAGTCGTGGGGTCTACACTCGACCTCATCAACTCCACAGCCAAAAAACTAACCAATCAGACAGCAGTCTGGATTAGGGTCCCACGTTTACTCCGTTTTGTATGTGACAGTCAAAGTGAAAGGAACTGTGTTTCGGACCAGTAAGCTTTGAGAAGCAGCACTTACCTGGGAAGGAAACGCATCATGATGTCTCCTTGGCCTGTCGCTGCAGCGCCCCCTGCTGTGCTGTCTGCATATGCACCTGCTCCTGCAATGGGAGAGTCCCCCACGCGTCTAAAGAAACACCCATGCACAGACATACGCAGCTTTCAGCAGCAAAATCATTTGACTCTCAAATATTATTCAGTAAATAAGTCGCATTTTCTCCTTAATCTGTACATTATACAGATTTTTTTGTCCCTGGTTGGGTGACAGACCATGACTGGCTTCAAACACACTTCCAGTTCATGATTCATTTTGATAAATGAATTGGTTTAAATAAAGTTAATTACACAAAATAAGGATAATAAAGCAATATTATTCACAAAGGCCTTTTGTTGGTTTTACCCACCCAGGTACTTTATGGGTTGCTCCATTGGTCGAAGTTGCAGCAACCACCTGACCATTCTGTCCAATCACAATCATTCCTAATCAAGACAAGAGCACTCAAGCTAATTCAAACACTCAAGTATCACAGCATTGGGAATTATGGGTACCTAACCACCTCCTGTTCAGGACCCCTGCTGTCAAAACCTCCACCCTTCGCTCCATAATCAAAGTTTGGGTCAAGAGTGCGGTTAATGGCACCGAGACCCAATATAGTATGTAGGGCAACCTTGTGCATGTAGTTATAGCCTGAGCAAAATCTTGGTGATGACTTACTTTCTGAACCAGGAATGCCCACCTCTGGTGGTTACCCATTGTGTGTGGTATCTACCCTGTTAATATCTTAGCATGGACAGGGCTCATTACCAATGGTGTCATGGGAGTGGACATCAGTCATTCTGGGTGTCTGCTGGGTTCTCCACGCCGGCTTAGTTTCAGACGTGTACGGCCCACATGACTTGGAAGGGTCTGGAAAAACATTCTGGAAATTAAGCAAATTAAAAGCAAACCCATTTTCTGATTAATTGTGAAAATCATGAAACAGCTACTCTTGTGGGACTCTATGTCCTTATAAGAACTTTTTTTTTCTAATTGGTTTCACTGTGCCGGAATATTTACTATAAAATCATTTTATGCATTTAATTTATTTAATGCAATGTTATGATGCTGCTCTGACCAGAGAAGAGAAACTAAAAACTAATGTGACATGTTGTTATTTAAATGTCTTCACATCAAAAATACAATTATTGCTAAACTCAGCTGTCAGCTGTCTTGCACTTTTCACTTATTTATTTCACCACTTATCCAAGGCTAAGAAAGGACTGATTTGATTAACTTGGCCAGCTACCCAGCCAGTTTCATCTTATACGGTGTGAACGACATAAAAAAGATCAAGCGTTCATCTCCAGAGGGCTTTGAAAGTACCACCTCTAAGAGCATGTTGGGATCAAGCATCGTATTTTTCATAAAAACCATGATGAATTATTCATTAGACAGATAGATAAGAACTTTATTGATCCTGAAGGAAATTGCAGAAAGATGAATTTAGATTAACACACATTTCGATTACAGCATTATTCATTGTACATTTTTTTATGGCTGAGATTAAACTGGATATCCTTCCAAAACTTCTCACCGAAGTTCGCATGGAGATAGAATTTTAATAGACCTAAGCTTAAGTCTAATAGTATTGGCTCAGTTAAAAGCACTGGTGAAGTGCCAAAGTCCTTTTCCCCCAATCTTGGGTACCAAAGTCCTTTGTCTAATCTTATGACAAATTACTATGGAACCTTAGCAGTGCTTATTGAAGGCTGAGGAATTAGACAAGGATATAAGTAGGAAGGAACATTGGATTCTTGCCTAGTGTACATAATCTTCACCTAAACTAAGCACTCCTGAAGTACCTGGACAAAAAGGTTTTTGGGGCTCAAGCTAGATGTCCTTCCAAAAACTTTCATGAGGTGAACTCTTCCAAACTTTGGCTTTCAAAAAATGCTTCTGTACCCCAAGCACCCCCCCCCCCCTCACCTTTCTGAAGTTGGGCTGACAGTTATCCTTCAGCCACTGGAGATGAAGGTTGAGTGACGTGTTGGTGGTCAGGTCTTCAGATTTGAAGCCCATGTCCTGAGCAAACACAGACGCTGCAGAAGGCAGGAAAGTTGAACAGTTTAAATTGATCATTAGAATAAATAAAGCAAGTAACACAAATTAAATTTGCACAAAGTGGATTTGAAATAACCAAAAGCTAATATACATGCAGAAGACAAACTGAAAAAAAAATCAGACAGGCACAAAGGGGGAGAAAAAAACGACTTGAATAAAGTGAGTAGAGATTTGTTTAAATTTATTAATTAATTCTGCAAAGTAAGTCTTTCAGAGGATGTATAATTAAACGATATTGAATTAAGTCTGAATAAAACGGAATATTACCACATTTACGGGCCTCCATCTTTTAACAGATATGCAGTCAGATCTAATAAAACCTCTTGCATTGCGATACTCAGACTCCCTGTTTATGACAGGCCTGGGATCAGCCGGCTCACCTCTCAGGTGACCCCCTTTTGCTCTCTTCAGATTGCTAAACTAAGCTGTCAGCGTTGAGCACTTTGGGTCAAGCTGTGAAGTGAACTGTTCAAATCGAGCGTAAAGAGGGGCTGGTGATTTTATAAAATCCCCTGTCCTGTGTTTCTGGCTGACTGAGGCACTCGAGTGAGACCGGAGGAGATTACCCAGCCCAGTGAGCAGGTGGTAGAGGCATGAAGGAGAAATGGACCCATAATTTCACCTTTAACAGCTACAGCTGGAGCAAAACTGGACAGAAAGGACTAGCACAAGTTGATCTTCTGAAGCAGTGAATGGTGAGTGTGGTCAATGGGAAATTAAGTTCAGGAAAACCAAAATAGTAAGGACGGAAGTCGTATTCAGACCGGCGCATTGTCGTCTTAGCCGATCTAGTGCATGAAAAGCACCTGTATCTGAATGAGGCTAAAGAAATAGCAGTCCGCCCTCTTTGAAACCTACCTTGCTGTAGTGTTCAACCTTCAACCCACATTCAACACACCAAATGCAGATAATTACGTTCTCCCGAAGACACTTATCTAGTGCAGGAGACGAGACAAAGCTCAGAAGACACATCTTCGGGAGCGGAGTAGATAAGCTATTCCTGCTAGACACAGCATGAAGCCCCAGGGTGTGGAGCCGGTCTGGAGAAGGTTCATACCTGACTGGCCTACCAGCAACGTGTGGTGGGTGTGCTCCATGACGGCTCGAGCCACGCCCACCGCGTTCTTCACCCTGTGCAGGTTGCCCACGGCGCCCACATCCATCGTGTCACTGAGGACGTGTAGTTTAAAGGAAAACAACAGCAACAAACCACCTTAAGAGGAGTTATTTGTATACAAGTGTTGTTCACACAACTACAAAAAGAAATACACGTCAATTCAACTTCTTTTGGACTTTCATTTTAAGAATGAGCTATTATTTGCATAATGCATGTTATACAGGAAATGCGGAATGAAAAGTGAAAACAGTCACCCGTCCATGATCATAGCGTCCAGCGTGGTCTCGCCGCCCTCGTCGGGGCTGCCCCCGTAGCCCACGCTGCCGTCACACTGCTCGAGCTCGCAGCGCGCGCACCCCGCCTGGGCCGCGTGCAGGGGGGAGCCGCCCGCGCGCACCAGCGCGCTCCACGCTGCACACACAGCCAGGATTACAATCCCACTAGATTATCTACATTATTATTATCTAGATTATTTAGTAACCGTGCGTCACGATTGTCACTTTTTACTAATTTGTTTAATTGTTATGCATAAATTATTATTAGTATCACTTGCCTGCAATAGTTGCATTCTCGAAATGCCAAGTGTTTATAACTAGTGGCAATGAAGCTTGATTTATCGGAAGTAAATAGATGAAAAAGAACAAAGTTGGACCCATGAGGAACAATATCCTTCATCCGTGGAGTTTAACTAGAGTTGTGGATTCACACGCATCACAGACACTCTGTCTGTCCACCGAGTCGTCCTGCGAAATCATTTAATCTTCTATCAATTTTGTCGAGTTTACTTCCGTATTTTGTCACATGATGTGTGTGAGACAAATTAAAGGGCCAGGACGTCTCGACAGGGGAGGATACTGGGTCCACTTGGGCTGTACTGCCAACACATGTGATTCTAGCAACATGGCAGTGAAATCTGGTCATTTATCTGGCTGAATGAAGCTGTTATTCTTTTTTAAATGTCTACATCAATCCTTTAGGCTCAACACAGCCTCAGAGATTCTGGGGACCTGTAGGACAATAAGCATGTGAAAGACACCAGGCAGGGTTGCCCCCCCTGACATGCTAAACAAGAGAGAGCAACAGTATTCTGTTTGTGACAAAGCACCGGTCTAATCTGGGAAGGAAAGCTAGGATATTGGATTTAGTTTTACATTATTCATGAAAGAGAATGTACTAGTTTCTGTTATATTTTATTCATGGGTTATACCCTGATAATAATGCTGGATGAACAAGTCAACGCTAGCAGCTCGGGTGCTCGAGGCGTGATGAGGTGGTGGGGCTTCTGAAAGAGCTCTGAAGTGTGTTATTAAAAACACAGCCACCATTGTTGCCTTTTCTCTTACTGACCTTGGTCTTGAAGGCTATTGCTACTTCTCTATCAATCTATCTATCTATCTATCTATCTATCTATCTATCTATCTATCTATCTATCTATCTATCTATCTATCTATCTGTCTGTCTGTCTGTCTGTCTGTCTGTCTGTCTATCTATCTTTCTTTCTTTCTTTCTTTCTTTTCACCATGCAATTTGTTGGCCTTGTCTAATGTAGCCCACACAACAAAATATTTCCAAAAAATAATCAAATTTCAGCTAAATATAGCTAAATTCTGACTAAAGATTTTGAATATTTTAATCAGTTTGGCCCTACATATTGAGATTGACTGGGTCTTCAATTGAGGATAAAAACCAGATCTTCTAGAACCCTGGCCTTGGCACGTTGCTATAATGATCTCATTTTATCTCACTGCAGACCATTTTTGTACCTCTCTAAGATGAGAATGAAGAGTATGGCAGGAAGCAGGATGAAACATAGTCATAAGGTGAGGATGAAGAGGTGGCTGCTATGGAAACAAACATCAAACATCGACAAGCAACAACCCCGACCACACAGATGAGTAACAAACTCAATAGTATGTATGAGTTACATTTTTCTGAAAATTTTAAGTTGAAATTTTAAGTTACTATGATGGAAAATTGACTGAGATGTATCTTACTCTGTTCAGTATCATTGTATCTTATTCTGTACAGCCATGTTGGTTTACACTGTAGATATTTGAATGTCACATTCAGATCCAGTAGGCCTATTCAGATGTGTTCTAAGACTTTTAGTGCTTCAAGTAAAGAGAAAGAAAATAAAAATAATTTGGCTCCCATATGAAGAAGAGACGACAGTTTGTCATATTTAGTTATTTGCAAGAAAGATTTTGTTATTTGCAATCATGTAAACTGTCACG
>NC_135221.1:3730719-3733219 GCF_052324685.1 Brachyhypopomus gauderio | reverse complement strand
ATATAATGTGTGCAGTATATACCATAGAAAACACTTTCTTTCTTGTGAAGGTGTAACACTAAGTTCTCAGGTGCTATTCAGCGTCGTCTTTCTAAAGTTAAACCTGCAGGATGTGCATTTCTTTAGGACAGGAGGCCTGTTTCTTAAAGTTTCTCTACTACTCTGTATCTCTGAGAGAGCCTGAAAATACCCAAAATGAGGAGTGTGTCTGTTCATCCTACCGGGTTCAGCTCAGCTTGGCTCGGTTCAATTCAGTTGGTTAATCTCAGTTCTGTTCATCTCAGATCAGCACAGATTAGCTCAGATTAGCTCATTTCTATTCAGCTCAGTTCAGTTAATCTATGCTGAGCGAGTCTGTAGACCAATTAAATGTAAATGTAAATGTAAATGTGCCATATTTGTCAATTGTGATTTTCACCTCAATCGAAATTTGTCCTCCGCATTTACCCATCTGTGCAGTTAGAACACACACACACACACTCACATACACACACACTAGTGATTACTAGGGGGCTGTGGTGTACACGTGCCCAGAGTGGTGGGCAGTCCTACACACACACACACACACACACACACACACACACACACACTAGTGATTACTAGGGGGCTGTGGTGTACACGTGCCCAGAGCGGTGGGCAGTCCTACACACACACACACACACACTAGTGATTACTAGGGGGCTGTGGATCACACGTGACCAGAGCGGTGGGCAGCCCTAGCCCGGCGCCCGGGGAGCAGTTGGGGTTAGGTGTCTTGCTCAAGGGCACCTCAGTCAACACTTTGAACTCAGTATTCATGTATGTGCATTTTATTATCACAAGAAACAGCATGTCATTTTCACTGCTTGCTGAAATTGTTAATATTTGTAGTAGGCCTACTGTTACTACTGAATAGAATGTTGAGAATCTTCACCATGTTAAGAAAAACAGCTGAGGTAGATTTATGTTTTTAATGTTTAGGAATTTTATGCATGTCAATACCTTGTTGTTAAATTAAATTTAAGTTACATTTATATACAAGAATGAAATCTTTTCAGGGCAATAACAACATAAAATGAAAATCGGTGAGCCACTGTACCTGGAAGTGATTGTTGTCCGTTTGTTTTGTCCTCAGTTTTTAAGGTCCTCACTCAGAAGGTCTTAAAGCCTCTGACAAACACTCTGCCACATTACTTCAAGACATAAAGGGACTTGTTTGGGTTGCACAAATGTACTCACACATACACACACAAACACTCACACACACACACACACACACACACACACACACACACACACACACACACACACACACACACACACACACACAAACACACACACACACACACACATACACACACACACACACACACACACACACACACACACACACACACACACACACACACAATGACGCTTCCTCTAAGTCACATAGTGGCTATCGATACACACCTAGCTGTTCAGCCATAGCTCTATAGTGATAACTCTTAAACAATGGCACTACTGAACAGTGCATTCATAAACAGAATGGGCCATAACTCTGCATCGTGCCCTGAGCCGCATTTTCCTGCGATTCCTTTGCTTTTCTTCACGTCGTTACACCAGTACGGAAGCGCATCGCCTTGGCAGAGACTAACCCCCTAACCAGCTGCACCAGGCCTGTGGCTCTGAGACACAGTGCAGTTGCACGAGCCATTTCGTCGTTCCCCGCGCGCGTTTCGCTGCTGTCGCGCGGGTGATGCCTGGTCTGTTTACGCAGAGGGACAACTTCCACTTCCACTCGTCCTGTGAGGCATTATCCCCCCCGTCCGGGACTTTCATTTATATTCCGGGCATGTTCCTCTTCAAGAGAGGGATTTTGCATAGGCGCTATGTATGAGAATGTGGTCTATCTTTGATAAGTTACTGATAGACCGCGCGTGAACGCGGACGGACGAGGCTGCCGTCCAGGCGCGGCCTGCTCTGATTGGTCGGGACGCCGTCGCGTGGCGAGCTTCTCATTTGGGTGTGCGCTGCGGGGGGTCTTTGAGTTGCGCGCTCGCGCTGGGCTGCCGTGGCTTTGAGCGCTTCCTCTCCTAAAGCAGCGCTGTAATCAAACGCCGTGAAGATTGTTACCCCCCCCCCCCCCCCCCCCAACCCCACCACCCCCAAGGTGAAAAGTATTTTCATTGCAAAAGTCGTCTTTGTGCTTATTCTTGTTCAGGGCACGTAGACATAGCCGGACACAGTTGAAAGCGTCCTGGAGACACCGCAGCAACGTGTGTGTGTGTGTGTGTGTGTGTGTGTGTGTGTGTGTGTGTGAGGCGGAGGGCGGAGACAGAGGCGCCGAACGGTCCGCTGTCGTTAACGCGCCCGTTGAAATGTGACATGTGGAATCCACACCGTAATTGTAGGCCCAGTTAATCTAATGTCATCACGGTATTTGTGAACACTGTTAGAGAAATATCCACACCTACGTGCACGCCGAAGTCTCCCCCTCCAACTTACTCGCGCGCTCTCTGTGAGCAATTAGTGTCGGTCT
>NC_135221.1:3658219-3725719 GCF_052324685.1 Brachyhypopomus gauderio | reverse complement strand
AGATTGTGTGTGTGTATGTGTGTGTGTAGTTGGGGGGGGATTGTGTGTGTGTAGTTGGGGGGAGGAGATTGTGTGTGTGTAGTTGGGGGGGAGGAGATTGTGTATGTGTAGTTGGGGGGGAGGAGATTGTGTGTGTGTAGTTGGGGGGGAGGAGATTGTGTGTGTGTAGTTGGGGGGGGAGGTGATTGTGTGTGTGTAGTTGGGGGGAGGAGATTGTGTGTGTGTAGTTGGGGGGGGGAGATTGTGTGTGTGTAGTTGGGGGGAGGAGATTGTGTGTGTGTAGTTGGGTATATGTGTCAGTTTGGGTATATTTGTGTGTGCATGTTTTTCTAGGAGTTTAATAACTGACTTTTAACTAACTCACCTTTAACTCTCTTTCTCTCTCTCTCTCTCTCTCTCTCTCTCTCTCTCTCTCTGTCTGTCTCCTTCCCATCACAAACCTCTATTATCTGCACACACACCCAAATGCACACATACTTGCACACACACAAATGCAGCCCCACGCCCCCACATGCACAGGGCAGACAGAGCGGGTATAATCAATCCTTCTGGAGGAACGCACAGCACGCGTGCGGCTCTACGGACGCCTGGAAAAAACGCAGCATTAGGAGCAAGAGTGTCGTTGGCTTGATGAATCACCAGGGGACTAACGATTATGGAGATGCACATTGACCAGTCATCTGTCTTACACTCGCACATCACAGCTTAGGCTCAACTATTCTCCATTGTGTGGTGGTCCATATAGCAACCTTACCGCCTGCTCTTACCTACTGTGCTGGTTTACCTTCCCTACCACTGACAATAGGGGCCATAAACAGATGGGTTAGGGTTATATATAAATATGGGCATGAACAGATTTAATTAATTCATTATTATTATTATCGGTAACAACAACAACAACAATAATAAAATAATAATAGTTAGAATATTATTATTATATTATTATTATAGCAAATTATTACTATTGTTAACAACAACAATTATAATACTAATGCTAATAATAAATTAAATGCATTTCATTGACATTTTATATACATTTAGTAGCACATAAATAAATATCTGTCTGCCTATTTAACTATTTGTAACAGTTGTAATGTTTTCCCCTTTTTAACGCTTGCTTTTTTATAGTCTATTATATGTTCAGTTTTCACTGGCACATTAAACATTATTTGACAAACCTTAGTTTACCATCATTATACTACTTAGCTGGAGCCAACTGTCTGCATTAACTGTGTACTCTTCCAAATACATCCTAATAGAGTTTTACAGATTTACACTATGAATTTTTCCTTTCCAAGTAGTGAAATAGAGTTTATGTGGGGCTTTTATGGCCATGTAAAAGATACAGCATAAATCTGTGAAGTACTGGAAAAGATTTTCAATGTTGTGGGTCCCCTACAGCTCACTTTTAAAGAGCCACATGTCTGCAACATAATCCAACGTGAATTTCTTGTTTTACAATGTATTTGCCATTTAATACTTAACAGAAACATGCATTGTAATATTATTAGTAGTATTTTTAATAATAACATCAACAACAGCAGAAGCAAAATCGACAACAATACGATTGTTACAATTAGCATATTTTAAAAGAATAAATATTATAAAAGATGTGAAGCATTTTCGTAGTGTATGACTATCTTGTACGGTGTGTTTTAAGTCTCTCTGCAGTGCTCTTCAATCCAATAAACAAGATTTGCAGTTATAGGCAAATTTGGAATGAAAACGCGTTGTCCTCCTGTTTTAATTCTCAGCTGTACTGTAAGACTGCCCTGACATTCACAACTGAGGAAAATGCCCCATTAAGTGAAGGAAAATTAATCAGGCAGTAGTGGCCTTATAGTGCAGTATTGGAGATCTGGACAGAGGTCTCCACATGCTGAAGGTGTCTGGGCATATGCATATGTATTGTAATGGCCTCCGTTGTAATGGCTTCTATTGTAATGGCCTCCAGTCATTGTGGTGTTGAGATAATTGCAAAAACCACCTCTGTAAAAGTGTAAGGGAGAGCTCTTCAGAGGAGTTTAGTTCTTTCATGCAAAATCTTTTATTCTGTTTATTTAAAAAATGACTGCATTTTTTTTTCATTAGATAGATAATGCTCAGCAGTCTTCAAAACTAAATGATATAAATGTTTGATTTGCAAAATGTTTTTCACATGAAGTCCTGGTTTTAAATTAGCATGTGATCAGCTAGACTGTAACAGGCACATAGGCACAAAACGTCATGTTATTCTGGTGATCATTTTTGAACAAATACTTTGTTCCCATTTGAAAGATACTTCGAACACTCACGTGCAACTCCATGGTGCATTTGATGCCGTGACCCTGTTGTTTAAATGACCTAATCAGTTGAAGAAGATTACTACTGAGATTTTAATGCTGTCAAGTAATCTTTTTGCTCTACTCTTTTCAGAAGTCTAGGTTAAGATGCGTTCAAAATAGGACTTGTGGTAAATGCAGTTTGCAACATTTCCACTCTGTAATTTACCACTGGCTTTGAAGTGTTGAATATGAAATTTCACTTTGTAAGGTGTTGGTGTGGGTCTATTTTGGCCTCCACAAGAGATTATGAAACTGTGCAGACCAGGGATGGGTAGTTATTGTCATATCTAGCTGTTTGCTCCTTCTTACATCAGAATAGGTGGTAAATATGCATGTTTAGGAGACCTGAAGTGCTTCAAATGACACAGCGACACTCGGGGGGGGGGGTCACGTTTTCACCACACGGCGTAATTTCGTCCGCGTCCTCCGCCGCCCCCGGTGCTGGACGCATCTGTGGTTGTTGTCTCCTGTCATGCTCTTCAGGTAGAGCACTGGGCAGACTGCTGATCAAACCAGCTTTCATGCAGATAATAGAGGTTTGTGATGGGAAGGAGATGGAGAGGGAGAGAGGGAGAGAGGGAGAGAGGGAGAGGGGGACAGAGGGAGAGAGGGAGAGAGGGAGAGAGGGAGAGAGGGAGAGAGGGAGAGAGGGAGCGAGGTCGCAGGGGCTGGGGTGGCAGCTCCCGGATGGGTGGGGAGAGAACAGCTTGCTGGGAGAGATAACTTCATCACAGCATGGGGTCTTCTGGCCAGCTAAATTTGGGGATGTAGGGGGGGTGCATGGTGACTCTGTTGGCATAGTGGTTCAGGCCCTCTGGACACCGACTCTGGATTCTGCTCAGAGAGTGAGAGAGAGAGTGAGAGAAACAGGGAAAGAGAGAGAGAGAGAGAGAGAGAGAGAGAGAGAGAGAGAAGAGAGAGAGAGAGAGAAGAGACTGGGAGGGATAGCAAGAAAAGGACAGAGTGTCTGAAAGATTTCGATGGTGGAAAGTGTCAGGATGTAATGAGGGAAACGAAAGAAAGAGAAGAACAAGAGGCAGTAAGTGAGAGGAAGAGAGACAGAAGAGAGACGGAAGGAGAAAAAGCCAAAGGTGAGAAAGGCAGTGTGAATGAGATACACAGAGAGAGCACCTAAAAGCTTTTCTGTTCTGGGCTTAGGTAATTAATGATCTTCACTGCTTGCTCTCAGACAGTCTGAGGGCTGTCACTTCACAAGCATCAAACGGCGATTCATATGTCATGTGCTTTTCACATCGGCCTTTGATTAAAGGTGCAGGCGCTCCTGCACAGGGCCAGATGCACACCACCACACTTGCTAGTGGAGATAAGACAGCTGACCGCCCCCTCCCCTCAATAAATTAACAGATCTAAAAATTGCTGTATTAAAAATTAAATCCACATTATAAAATAGTTGATTGGCTACAGTTTTTATGTTATAGATTTTACTTGTGAGAGTCTGAGAACTTTAAATCATAGTACATACACAGTTTTACAGAGTTTGATGTTAAGTACATATAGAACGTTCATTAATTTAATTATTTTCTATTTAAAAACAAATGAATACACTTACTAATATGAATACAGACGTATAATATACGTATACGTTCGTATAATATACGCAAATATAAAAACAATAAAAATATGCATTATTGTTTTTATTATAACAGCCCACCAAACAATCGTATAGCTATCCAAACAGGAACATCAGAGTTGCGTATTTGCAGTGTACAATTATGTCAAATTGAAAAGTCATTTTTGGGATTTTATTTTGTATTGATGCGTACTCATTGTGGGATTCTGCATATCCAGGGGTTTGGACATCTTACGGGGACAGAACCAGTCCGCAGCGCCGCGAGCGCGTCGGTCACTCGTCCAGTCCCGTCCCGCGGCGCGCGCGCCCAGACAGAAGTGGTACAGTCCTGGACCATATGACACGCGCTCCTGGCTCCGTCCAGCGTTTCTGTGGGTTCGGCGGGTCCTGATCACGCCGTCCTTCACTCGCAGGGCAGGTTCGGTGGTTTAGCGGGCGCGTTTCTCCCCAGATCGAGCTCATAGCGAAGTGTGCGCTCCGAAAGAGCGCAAGGCGTGACTGCGGGGATCCTGCTGTCATCCTCATATCGCCGCTGCTGTGCGCAAGTTTGGATCTCTGCTGCTAAAGTTTGTTTCGCTGCCCACGACAATGGAAACCTGAAGTGGATCACTGGAGGTGAGTAGTGAGATTTTATTTATTTGCGTTACTCAGCGGTCTGATTTGGGCTCTTGTATTGTGGAGGATTCAGACTGGCGTTCGTGCACATTAATGATCTTGAATAACGCAATCTTACACACCGCGCACAATCGGTCCTTTATGAGTTTGGATGGGGTGCCTAGATGCTATAAAACGGGTTTTCTCACGCGCAGTTGGCGTGGATGCTTAAACAAACTTAAAGGTGTTTAAACGTGCATGATTACGCATTCTGCCGGGCGCCTTACCGAGACACGCGCTGAATCTAAACGAGCATCGCCGAATCGGAACCACCGAACACACTGCGCGGCCATTTCGGCGCTGCGAGCGGCTGCAAACTCGTCAAATAACCGGAACCGCGTATGTGAGTGTGTGCAGCCCGTCTCGTGTCCCGCACGAGCGCGAGGAGCGGGCTCGCGGACACCGGGCCGTCCGTTCCGTCCACATCCTTAAACGTGATGCGCCCGCGATGCAGCGTGCACGGTCCCGTTACACACCGGCCGCACCGATCTGGACATCATGAATAACGTGTCTGGAGATCCACGGACTCGCACATGTCAGCCCTCGTCTCAATGTTATACACGTTCTCTTACTTTAATAGCAGGCTAAATGTCAAAACAAGGATTAAGATTAAAATCGCATTCAGTTGTAGCCTGGGGGAAAGTGAGCTTAATATATCATCTGTAACGCATCAGCCTCGCAGGTGGGTTGAGGTTATAGTTTGTGGTAAGTGTGTGGAAGATCTTCTGGAAAAGGAGGAGACTGCCCAGGGCCTGCTGTAGGTGCCCTATCTGAGATTATGCTTAATCTCAATTAAAGGGCTCATTATGGTCATTTTGATGTAATGAGTAATCGAGGCAGTTGTAAAAAAAAAAGACAATCATAACGTGGTGGCAGTTACATTTTCATGAGACGGAACATTTGTGATAATGAGCACATCGCTAATATTGCTAATTTATTATCAAGCGAGCACACACACACTGAAGATAAGGATACACTTGGAGCAACTGCTTGACCATGATGGTCCTCACACTTCTTAACACACACACACACACACACACACACACACACACACACACACACACACACACACACACACACACACACACACACACACACACAGCTCACTTAAAAACCTTCATGGCTCTTTAACTGCTGTAATTGAATCAGATGATTTTGGGGGGGAAACATTAGAATAATTTTTTATATTCTCGGTCTTTTAGCTGCAGAGGTGATATTGGTGACAGTTCAGCGTTTCCCCATCAGGCCTCTGGCGTTTTGCTCCACACACGTCTGCAACTCTTACGGAAGGTTACAGGCACCACCATTGCATGTCTTTGTTTTCACACAGTTATGGAGAGGAGCTACAAACTGAAAAATGACGTTTATCTACTGAGAACATGGTGGAAGGCGATACGTTTTGCGTCAGAGCCGGTTATGACCCCCACCTGCCATTTGGATACCCATGAAACCATTACATCCATAATGCATGACAGAGAACGGCGAAATCATTCACCTGAACAATCTCTGTTCACTCTGATGTGTTGTGTGGTTTGGGCGAGGGGTTGTTGTTCTGTTTACATACGCCACATTTGATGGAGAGCTGAAGCGTTTTGTCGGCTGTAGTTGTTTTGAGCAGCAGGAAAAGGTCACGTGTAGCATCACCTCGACAACACTGCAACAGCACACGCAGTGTGTTTCGGTGAAGGGAAAACAGGGACGTGTCTGTCCAATGGGGCTGGGGGGGTGGGGGGGTGGGGGTGGTGTTGGGGTAACAAAGAGGGAAAAATTCACCCCGCGTTTTAACTCGGGACTGCTTATTTGGAGAATGCTATATGTCTCATGCTTCTCCAGTTTAGCTAGCGGTGGCTATATCGTTTTAACTTGACGAGAGGCTGAGGTGACACGCCCCAACGCCAAGACACTGACGTGGGGCGGAGTCAGAGTAAGAGGTGTCGCCTAGGATACAGCCCTGTCACATTTGCTCGGAGGAAGCAAAAATTGTCTGCCTTGCTTTCCCTAGCTTGCATCATTGGGGAACGAAGCATGCTCTGGAAACAGCTAAAGGGTTATCGCTGCTTTGTGTTCGAGCGCCTTCTCCGGAGCTGTGGCGATGGTGTAGTTAAAACAGCAGGGAGGCGGGTTGCGGTGTTAGAGGGGAGTGTGGCCAAAGATAGCCATGGTGAGTGTCCCGGCCTGAAGGCCTAATTCTGCCCTAATCACCCTGAACTGATACTTCCCATCACAGGCTTAATTTTAGCCATAAATCACCCACAGACCCAGGCTTTCACTCAGTGCTGTATATATTGATTTTGTTAGAGTAGCCCGTGCAGTCCTGTCAGAGTGTGATGGAATAGAAAATGCCAGGTTCATCGTTTAAATTAGTGTCTGAACACGTTCTTTGATGTCATCTGCATTCTTGGGACACAGGGAGACAGACAGAGAGAGAAAGAGAGACAGACAGACAGAGAGAGAGAGAGAGAGAGAGAGAGAGAGAGAGAGAGAGAGAGAGAGAGAGAGGGGAAAGCACATATATAAGATAAGAGAGAGTGTTAGTGTATGTAAGACTGTGTAAGTAAGAGAGTGGCTATAAGCGTATTTATGACAGCATACGTTGGACACATTCTGGGCCGATGGACTATGTGTACGTGTGAGTGAGAGAGCGAGGCGTAGCCATCAGTGCCCGTTTCAGGTCCCCAAACAGGAGCAGGTTAATGTTGCCTGACAAGCACACCCTGTAGATTACACGACCTTATAAACACAGGACAGACGTGTGATTGGTCAGGCGCCCTTGCTCGGCCCCTCCCCCACGTGCCTCAAAGTTTCAGAAGCTTGATCTGTTTTGTCTCTTATAATAATTAAAAAAACAAACAAAAAAAAAACCCTTAAATTTTGTAGGTGTTTGATTTGGTTTGCAGCCTCATTATGTCTGACTTTGAAGCGTGTGCTTATGGTTTATATAGTGGGAGTGAGAGTTTATTGATGTTTTGTGATGAGGTGTCCATGAGTTTTGTTTCTTTGTGAAACGGCAACATGCTTCAGCAGAGAGCACCACCTACATGTCCCCAGACGCTCACAAACATCGCTTCTTCAATGCTTACTCAATGTAACACAATTTCCCAGCTCAGAGAATTAATAGGTAATCAATGTAAGAGCTCCGTCATGTGCCGTGAAAGAACAACCAGGCGTCCGGCCCATGCCGGCCTATCGCCGGTGTTTGTAAGCAGAGGCTGTTATAGGATGCTACTGCTCAATCGACATCCGCTGTCCCTCACGGCCCCCTGCCACATCAACAAGCTTTATGTGCATTGATTAGGCTTTAGAATTCTGTCATTTGAAATCGGTGTGTCACTACCATCGAGTGAAGGATAACTCCCGGCTTGGGCTCGCACGTGCACACGCGCCCGCACGTGCACGTGCATCTCCGGGGGGGGGGGGGGGGGGGGGGGGGGGGGGTTCTCTTATCCGTATCGGAAGGGTGTGAACAACTAAGGAATTAAACCTTCTGAAGGAATGCGTTCGGTCTCGTACTGAAGATGGTTCATGTGAACACGCCTGTGCCGTTTTAATACCACTGACGGCGATCTACGTCTTTGAAACACAGACACAGCAGCAACTTTTGCCAGACACTAATTGTTGCTGAAGTGGCAGTTGATGTTAGAATATGTTTATTATTTATGCAAATCCCACCATCTGTTTAACAGAGCTGATTTTCTTCCACATTTGCCCCGTCTCCATATTCATGTGGATTTGTGTAGGCTGAAGTGGAATCTTGTTTCAAGCGTTGTGTTTTTTTCTTTAAACAGTATAAATTAAACAAATATAGATACAGGCATAGATGCATCTAGGCTCAGCAGTGCCTGTATGAAACACTGTAGGTGTGTGGAGTCGTTTGCCTGTGTTTGTGCCCCGGGCGGTGTGTTAGTCATCCTCAGGCCCTTCATCAGTGTTCAGTGTCTGACCACAGGGCCGGTGTTGACTGGAGACCACTTTCCTCCCAGCAGTGACACTGAGACTCCCATAACCCTGCTGGATCGACACCGGGCAGGACACCCACAGCCAACGCTGCGAACGTATCAGTGTTGACACAATGCCGCACGTTGGCCACCACACACATAATATGCGGTCAGCGTTGGCCGTGGTCAGAAACTGACCAGTGATGAATGCAGGCTGGCTGAACCAAGCGGGCATGCCAGCCTGATACAAGCTGTAATCGCAAAATGGACTTATAACAAAGGCAAACCTGATCACGTGCCCCCACTGACCACTTCATATTACAAAGAATATGTGGACACAAATGCATTGGACTTCATCGGACATCTATATTTCAAAAATCATGGTTGTTAGTATGGATTTGCATTCTCCATTTGTGGCTATAATAGCCCCCCACTCTCCTGAGATGGCTGTCCAAAGATTTTGGAGAGTGTATGTGAGAATTTGTGCCCATTCAATTACAAGCACATTTGTGACTTCAGACGACCGATGTTGGATGATAGCGCCTGGATTACAGTCACCATTCCGGTTCATCCCAAAGGTGTTCGGTGGTGTTGAGGTGCCTGCAGGTCTTTAATACCTAACTAGTCAGCCCAAGTGCTTATAGACCCTGTGGTCTACACCATTACACAGTCATACTGGAACAGGGAAGAACTTCCCACAGTCTGTCGCCACAAAGATGTGTGCAGTAGCATTTCAAACTAAACTATAACTAAGGGACGTAAGCCAAGCCCAGAAACACAGGCCTGCACCATTACACCCCTCCACCAAACCTTTAGTGTTGGTACTACACATTCCAGTAGGCAGTGTAATCCTGGGATTGACCAAACCCAGATCCATCCTTCTGAATGCCAGAGAGTGAAGCACGATGCATCACTCCCGAGAACACGTTTCCACGGCCCCGGAGTCGGCTGGCCGCTCCCGCCGGTGCTTGGCATTCTGTGCAGAGATCGTAGGCTTGTGGGCAGCTGCTCAGCCATGGAAACCCATTTCAGGAAGCTTGCGGCACAGCGTCCGAGTGTTGATGTGACGTCCAGAGGCAGCGCGGGACTCTGCGATGAGGGATGCAGTGGAGGAGAGGCCATTTTTACATGCTGCGTGCTTCAGCATTTCACGGCCCCGCTCGGCCGGGTTTCATGGTCTGCCTCTCTGTGGCCGAGCTGCTGCTTTTATTTCCATGTGCTCCCATTTCACCAGAACAGAACTTACAGGTGAATGGGGGCAGATCTAGAGTCTGAGAACCCGTCGGTACATTGCGCTCTGGTGTCGGCGTTTATCAATGGATACCGCGTGGCCCTGTGATTGATCTAGTCATTTGTGTGGCTGAAACCCCTGATTTCAATCACTAGGAGGGGTGTTTGTGTAGTTTTGACCATGAATGTAAATGTATATTGTTAATGAGCTAATTAAGTGTAGTCATTTTGGCACACCACTGCACGCCTCTACAAGTCATCCTATAAAAATGCCTTGTTTCGTAGATGACAGTCTGACAGGACTACAGTTCAGATGTTCTGTGGAATTAGATTTAGTCCTGTATGCCATGTGCTCATAAAATGGTGATTTGTCAGTCCTTGTGCTCATAAAACGGTGATTTGTCAGTCCTTGGCTCACAAAAGTTTGCCTGTGTTTTTGCACCACTGCAAGAAAAGTGTCTATAGCACAGAGCTCTGTGAACCCGAATAAAACTGTCATAGCTGTAGGGCTCCACTGTTTTATTCACGATTCTTACAGTGGTTTAGCGATTCAGCCGAAGGTCCCCCACTAGCAAATTAACGAACAACAAAAGAAAGGTCAAGGGTAAATGTGACACTCTCAAAATGGAAGCGTCTACCCGAAGACCCAATCATGTGCAATTTTACGTTTTTACGGTTTTTACAGTTTTTTTAGGTTTTTTTGAAATCTAATTTTCACCTGTCAGCCAGGGTCACAAATGCGAAACATTTTGACTTGTCTGACTTCGTTCTCCTGGATCCTCCGTAAAATTCTCTGAAGCGTAAAATGTTTTGCCCGTTTTGGTGTGGGGGGGTGATGGTGGGGGGGGGGGGGGGGGGGGTGTAATCCAGACTCAGGGGTGGAGGGAGTCGCTACATTAGCACGAAACAATGCCTCGAATTCATAATGGATTTTACGTTACCAAGTCGCTGGAAATTGATTCAGCCTGGAATTAATGGTGATACTCTGTGCAGGAATGAGTGACCAGTGGCAAAATCCTGCGTCTGCTCTTAATGCAAGAGAGAGATGAGTGGAGCAACAGCTTTTTAATGCACTCGTACATATCGGCTGAAGTACCTCGTGGATTTCTCTTGTCCTAAGATGGCTAAGAGCCATGTCTAAGCACTGATGTAAGATCCACTCTGCATACCTAGTCCCAACTCTAGGGAAGGCTATAAAGTTTGGAAGAAGACACACTGCTTTTCTCTGCAGTGCGGACCTGGAGATGATTGGACCAGTGCTGGTATGATTATGTATTCCACTGACATGTCTGTTTTCTTCTCGTATGCTTGTTAAACACACCAGACTGTCTTTGGAGACTGTGGCATCTTTCACTACAGCGTACAGTCGCATCACTATCGACTGATTCTTCCCGCTGAAATCAAATACAGTCTGCTCCGAGCCGGCCGCGTGCTCAACATTGACCCCGACTTGCTGGGAAGGTGATTATTTTTGGAGGGCTTATGGGTGGGAACGGGAGAATCGAGTTGTTGCTTGTAGGATTTTGAGAAATGAAGAATGCTTGTTGAAAGTGGATATCCAAACCCCAAAATGAAACCATGATCAGAAAATTATTTAAACATTTCCAGTCGAGTATGGCCGTGGACAAATGTTGAGCCTTTAAGGGCACCGAATATGCTGATGCTATTAATAACACATAAAAAAAAACTCACCATGTTAAAAATGTCGACGGAAATAATTAAAACTGTAATTTATCACGGTAACCAGAAATGAGGACAGTGTGGTAGTAGAAGGCGACGTGCAGAAAGATGATGTGATGTTTATCCAGCACAGAGATGCAGCCAGTCAGTGTTTGTCAAACTGTAAAGGAACTATAAGTAGTCTTAAAGTAATACAATCCTCATCCTGCATATCCACCCACGACGTCCCCATCTTCTCTCCGTCTGCCTTCTCTGGTAATGAACATGTCAACATCAGTTACGTGACATTTCTGATGGTTTTACTGATGTTGACAGAGCTGGTCAAGAGGAACTTCTTGCCTTTTGCATTTTTGGGGGGGTCCTAAAAGATGCAGAAGTCTAGTGTTGGTCCATTTATAGCAGATACAAGCGCTGCGAGATCTTTCCCTCACAGGGCTGGGCGCTCCACCTCCGTAGTGCTTAAGGCCAGGTGCACGTGTCCTTTATATTTATATCGAGTTGACGTAAGTGTGATAACTTATCGTTGGTGCGTTGAATTCTAATGTATCACATTGCTTATGCCAGTTAGTAAGAGAGACAGACAGAGGGAGAGAGAGAGACAGAGATGGAGAGAGAGACGGGGGTGGGTGTGGGGGTGTGTCCTATCATGCATCCGTCTGCAGCCTCTAGGGTAAGATGCGCACATCTATGTTGTGTGAGCTATAAATGTTCTAAAGTCTGTGAATGTCTGAGTTGCCTACAGTGCACTTTCTCTTTGCCCCATAGCGTCCTCCTCCAGTGCAGACCTTCATTTCTCCCTCCCTCTCTCTCTTTTTCTCTTTCTCCTCCTTTCTCCAGCACTCCCTCCCACCCTCCGTTTCATCCCTGTCTCTCCTCCTATGGCTGGTGTGCTGTAGCGTTCTCTCTCTTACCCTCCTGCTGTGATTCAGGCCGTGAGTAATTTGCCTGGGTGTCGGAGTTTGGCTCTCAAACTGCCCTAGCTGTGGAACTGAGGGGTTTAACATCGTTGTCCCACAGGGGTCAGAGCCAAAGGCTAGTGGCACAACTATGACAACCGGGAGAGGAGAGGAGAGGAGAGGAGAGGGGAGGAGAGGAGAGGAAAGGAGAGGAGGGGATGAGGGACAGTGTGGCTCAGATGGAGTGGTGCAGGAAGTCCTTTTGGAAGAAGGGACAATGTAATTTAATAGATTCAGTTTGGTATTTGGTAGTGGATTAAAGGTTTCCATTTGCAGTCCAGTATAGTGTTCAGAAGCGGAGGTGTGCTTGAATAATTGTTGCCTTTGAAGGGAAAAAAAAAAGATCCGTTCGTCATGCTGAGAGAGACGGTCTGTTTTTGGAAGCGGCCAAGCCGTTTCAGATCAAGTCTCTGTGCGTGTGCATAATCGCTGGTCTAGAGGCTCAGATGCTGCATGTTAATGCCTACGGTGTTTACGGCTCAATCAGCCGCTGTAGGCAGTGGCGCTGGAGAAACTATCGGCTCATCTCTGCGTGCTCCACTGGACAAATTGGATTGGCTGTAACCTTGGCTCAAAGTGACCTCATCTGTTGGTATTGTGCAGAACATTATGTTTGAAGACTCGAGCTCCCCTGCACTGTGAAACCCCACAGCTGAATTCACTTAAAATGCTTTACGGAAACAGTGGACTCAACTCATTTCCTGCGTGTGGCATGATATAGCAAAAAAAATATATATATATATATCAGTGTGTTCAGACTTCGGTTCATAATCTTGGTAATGGCTTGCTAGCGAGTTGCTGAATGGATAGAGTCCAGACAGACGTGCGGCCTGGTTCTGTTGGCATCGAGCTAGACGACAACAAAATAAAGTTTACAGCTTGGGCGCTGAGGATGCTTACCGACAGCCAACGCGATTTCGACTGCTAATATAGCCGAAAATATGGAAAACGTTTCGTGAAATGTAGGTCAGCGTAATGGACTGCACAGCCAAAGGCCAATAAGAGATTAGTTTAGTCCGTATCACGAAAAGGTTCAAAATTACTGAATTACTGAACTGGGGGGCACACGTAGTCACGTTGTCTAGTTCTCCTACATAATGTAGTGTTTTCTCATAAACTTGGTTTGTGTGTTTCAGATACAATAATTAGTAGCATTGATTTGAGGGAGGGGGGGGACGAGTATTGTGTTTGCGTTTGAGCATTTGATCTGGGTATATGCAATCACGGTGGTGTGTTTCACAGCTGTTTGGTGTGTGAATCATCCAAACAGCTCGTCCATGAGTTTCACAGTTTGCTCTCCTAAGACTGCAGAGGTGTGGAGCCCTGTTTCCTGCTTTGGGTGGGTGGTGCTTACAATGCAGTAACCTATTTTCATTTTCATAATAAAAAAAAAATGTCTGAACCACAATCCTTTGCTTCACTGTAGACGGTAATAAAAACTTTTTATTCTTAAATTGTATGAAGTCAGAGTCATTTCTGCTCCACCAGACCAAGAGAAGGTCTTGAAATCCGAGAAAAATTGAAATCCGGTCCAGTGGTGCAAGTTGTTTCAGAGTTATGTTTTAATAATAAGTGTTGGAATCTCTATTCCGCTAGCGAGTGTGAGATCATGACCCATATAACCCTCTCCACACCTCTCAAACCATGAGCGGAATTGGAAGAGCCTTTCATTTGAACAGGTCCAGTGTAGCACACGTGCCAACATGCTCACTAATGAGGCTTCATTTAACCAGCCGAGGAAATAAAGAACTCCTTTGGATTTAGATATTTGAGCTGCAGGTGACCCCTTCTGGGTTTTTGGCATTTTTTTGATTTCCAAAATGAGAACTTGGGTTTTCAAAATAAAAGCCGGATCCTGTCCCAGGCGCCGTTGTTCTTGAAGCACCAGCTTCAGAACATTCTTTGGAGAAGCTGTATTTCTCAGAAGGTGCCCCGAAGTGGAACAACCAATGGAGCTGGTTCAACTTAAACTGACACGAAGACCGGGGCTGAAAACTCGGCACGGTCCTCCCGAGAGCCGTCCACAGATCACAAACGCGGGGAGGAGGTGTTCCAGAGCGACACGCGTCCCACGTGAAGCCTCTCGTCTCCAGCGCGGGGGCCTGTGGGAGCGGCGAGGCGCAGACCGCCTGGGCACTCTCGCGCGGAGCAGCTCGGAGCGGCCCGGGAAGCGGCGACGGCTAATGGAACGGGCCTCTTGTTTTTTTTTTATTTCTTCCCTTTTTCCTTTTTTTTTTGTCGTCTTGCAATCGTGGCCCTGTTTTGTCTGGCGGTGAGCGAGAGAGCGAGAGAGCGAGCGGGCGATGGAGTCCAGGCGTGCCCCGGCGTACGAGCTGCACAGTGCATGAATTATGCAGAGCTGTCAAAGCCGGCTATTGTCAGAGGTGCCGGCCACACTAAAGCTCGGGAGGTGGGGGCAGAGGGTGTGTGTGGGGGTGAAGGGTGGGGGGGGTGGTGGTGGCGGTGGGGAAGGGGGGGGGGGGTGATGGGAGAGGTTGATGCATTTCCTCCAGAGAGCTGTGATTGCTTGGCATCATGCAGCGATTGAGAGTGGCCAGCCAGAGGAGAGAGGTGGGACAGACGTGGACAGCCGTGGGGACAGACGTGGACAGCTGAGGGGGAGGACGTGGACAGCTGAGGGGGAGGACGTTTTGGGGCCGAGGACCGGGGCAGAGAAGGGTGCTTTAGAAACGCCCTGTACATGCAGATGATCGGAAGGTGGAGGGAGACCCTAGGACGTGGATCGAAAGCGCTTGAATGAAGCGTCTGAATGGAGCGGGAACCTGTACAGACCTCCTGATTCAGAACACCAAGTTCTGATTGCTGATTTGATGTTAATTTTGAAGTGTTGCGATTCTCCAAGTACTGCTTTTCAATATTGTTATATTTCCTGATTTTATTTATTATTTTTTTGTGAAATTGCATTATGTTTGTGCTTTTTGCTGAAATGGCTTTAAAAAAAGCCCCATAACCAATCACAACAGCTCACAGTCAGTAAACCTCAAACATATAGGTGACATAACGCCTCGAACCCATTGTTGAACTCATCTTTCATTACTGCTCAGTTTTCTTTCTTTTGTTTTGTTTGTTTTGCCAAGCGTTTTGAATTTGCGTTTGACTTACAATAGAACAAATCTCCTACTGCTGTGTCACTCGGCACTACACTCTAATTAAAGTGCTTTTATTGACGCTATTTTGTGTCAATGCAGTTGTATTTATCTATTCAATTATTAATCTGTCTATTTATTTATTGCTTTTTTTAGATTGCTTTTTGGAGATAATCTCTTTTATTGAGATTATCTTTCAACGTGGCAGTTTCAGTACTGCCGTGCTCGGGAATCATGATTTCTAACTGCTGGATTCAGGGATGTCTGAGCTGAAGCGTTTTTACGGAGAGCTGCAGCACGAGTAGCGTCCGCCGTATGCCTGAAGATCATGACCTGTATGGCAGCCATGATGGTGGGCGGAGCTTCTGGAAAGGAGCAGCAGATGAAAGCACCACACACATCACAACCATCGTTAATATGGCGTCGGGGATAGGGAGAGAGGCGGTGACAGAAAGTTGCTTCCAAAATGGGATGACTGAACAAAGAGTCCCTGTTGCACATCTGCACATAAACAGGCTTCATGACATATCTCTCTCTCTCTCTCTCTCTCTCTCTCTCTCTCTCTCTCTGAGTCAAACCTCTGCTTGGGTAAGAAATATAGGTCACCAAGGTTGCAAATAATGCATTTAGCTATAAGTGACTTTATTGGTTCAAAGTCACGGTACCTTGAACGCCACGGCCTCCCGCTGACACTGATCGCATTAGTGGAGGCAGAGCAGGGCAGAGCCAGCTGCAGAGAAACAGGAAGAGGAAACGTCCCCCTGATCCGCGTGGTCACTGCAGGGCCCGGCGAGCAGACAGCCTCCGGCGCCATGATCAACACACGCGGAAAGGACCTGTGACGAACGGCTCGGGTTCACAGTCACGCTCTGCCCTGACCCCACAGGCCACCGTAGGGTCTCGGTCAGCCATTACAGTAGCTCACAGCTCTCATGGTTTAGCGAATGTTTTATTCTCCTCGGTTGTGGTTTTTGCACGGCTAACAAAGAGGAGCCATTTGGTTATTGGTCGCAGGCCTGGTGTGTCCAGAAGCACAGGTGACGTTCCCCGGCTTCATCAAAAGCGCCGAACAGCCTGGCCCCAGTGCATTCTGGGACGTGGTTTTGTGCCGACTCGTTGTCATTTCGGGTCACGTTTTTTTTTTTTTCTTTTCTGTCTCTTGGCTTCAAGGGTCGGTGTTCGAACTGCAGGGCCACGCGTCTGCGCTCCGGTCTCCGGAGAACCGCCTCCTACTGCACGCTCTGCGTGTGCTCGTTCTGAAAACAGGCTGAAAGAAAAGAGGAGAGTACTGTGTCCTTTTGACTGGAGTCACGGGGAGGGATGTTGGTGAGGCGGCTCAAACCACAGGGGTGATTATTCTCCTACTGACTCCGGTAGCGTAGAGGAGGAAAACGTGTGCTCGCTCATACACACACGCACTGATTTCAGATATCACACACCTGACTTCTGCAGTCATTACGTCTTTTTTTCCATATAAATGTGTCTTTATATACATACATTTAAGCCCCACATTTGTGCAGGGTTGTATCACTACTGTCCTAACAGGGCCAATCTCACATCTGGAAGCCTATTGATGAAAAGCTCGCACGAGAAGGAATTAATGTATGGCCATGTCGCCCAGGTGAACAGGTTTAATACTGATAGAGGACACGGCTGGTCTCCTGTGAGAAAGTCCTCCTTGTAGTTTCAACCTTGCCCTGTCCTTTTCCTCTACGGTTCCACTCTGTCTCTGTAACCAACCTGGTGTAGGTGCAGCGAGACAGACAGGGTAATCGTGTACTGAGTTTCCTCTTTGTTCATTGTAGAGCTTAGTGACATGGTTTGCCCTGGCCTAGAGCACCTAACATTCATCTAAACGGAAACCTTAAAAAGGTGGTAGCTGTCTTGAGGTTTCTCAGCAGGACCGGCACAGGACGGTTATTCAACTGATACAGTCCTAATAGGATCTTCTAATAAGAACTTCAGCATCAAGGCTGCGTAATAAGTAATATTTGTATGACTGGTCCTTTCATAGATGCACTGCTTTGGTTTGGCTGTTGTTTGCTGCCATTAGCAGGAGGTAGTAAATGTGCTCTGTGCTCCTGAGTTCGATGTCGTGATGTCGGTGGGTTGCTATTATTCTGGTGCTCCTGTGTTCGAGCGAGCGCTGTCTGCCTCTTCGTCACCCCGCTCCGTCCTCCTCTTCCTCGGGCAGGTCGACCGCGTGCCTGAGCTTTTCTTTCAGCCGCTCCTACCTGTGCAGCTGCTTTGCAGCGATACGATTGGAGGAGAGCGCTGAGACGTGCTGCATGTGCAGACCGAATAAACAGATCGAACTCCCCCAAGCTCTCACCAGCACTATACAACAAGCACAATTCTGCAGGAGGACTCAAAAGCGTCTTCGGATTCCACGGGAGAATATCAGCCCGAAAAGCATTTCTTAGATAGGTGTTGTTGAATCTCTCTGTGCTGGGAGATACAGCCTCCTTTCTTTTGGGGCCTTGGGTTCAGTCACTGATACAGTTCAGGATCTGTAGAGCAATTTAATTCAAGATTTCATGTACTAGCAGCCGTCGGGAAGTCTGGGAATCACAGGTCCCAGCCCGAGGGGGTTTTTTTTGTTTACAACCGGCAGAGGGAGGAGCTAAAGGCAAAGTTGAGGGCGGAGCCTAGGGCCTTCAGGGTCGGGGCCGTTGGAAGTGGGGCGTAGTGCTCAGATTACTTTTACGCCCCCGTAAGGATTTTCTACCCCGGTGGAAGGTCCCTGGTCGTGCCGCTCTACCCTGAGCAGTTGCGGTCGTCTGCCAGTGACGGAATGAGAATGAGGAGGAAAGACGTGGGTGTGTGTTGGGCTGGTGTGTGTTGGGCTGGTGCGTGTTGGGCTGGTGCGTGTTGGGCTTGTGCGTGTTGGGCTGGTGCGTGTTGGGCTGGTGTGTGTTGGGCTGGTGCGTGTTGGGCTGGTGCGTGTTGGGCTGGTGTGTGTTGGGTTGGTGCAGGGGGTTCACGCCCAACTGGACCTCTAAGTGTTGCAGGGCGCCGAGATTTATAAGCTTGCTGAGATTAACCGTATGGATTAATGTTGTTATCCAAATAATACTACTCCCCCTTTTCCCTGTCACTGTAGGGATCTCTGAATCTGTGCGTTGTTCCTCCTCTCTCTCTCTCTCTATCACGCTATTCCTCTCCAGTTTATGCTGCACTGTGTTTTTCTGAATAGCTGCTGCTCGGACAGGTTGAGCAGAGGTGTAGATAGATGGCCACTTCATCCTGACCTTACCGTGTTTATTCTGTTTTTATTCTTTGCCTTTTTCCTCTGTCTGCTGCATCCACTCTGCAGTTATCAGCATCTCTCTCTCTCTCCCTCTCTCTCTCTTTCTCTTTCTTTCTCTCTCTCTTATTTTTATTTTCATTGTATGACTATGAATGGCCACTGTTCTACTGGGTATGTAGGAACAGGTAAAAAAAAAAAAACCTTTTACCCCACAACTTCACACAAGTTGGCAATTCATTTGCCCCTTTTCTTCTTTATTACCCCCCCTCGCTGCCCCCCCCCCCCCCCCGGAACAGGTGGAGTGGAGCTGTGTGTGGAGCGGCAGAGACAATAAAGAGTGAGAAGACAGGAGGAGGTGCAGACAGACGCGTCCGGGAGCGGAGAGAGGAGAGGAGGGCCGGGGAGCTTCAGCATGCCGACAGCATGGAGGTGAAGGAGCGCAGGCAGAACTGTTCTCTCTCACGTGGCCGTCGAGAGCGAGGGAGAGGAGGGGAGGGAGGGCAGGAGGAGCAGGGGGTCATGGAGGGGCCCGCCGACCGACGCCTCCCCGCCACCTCCGTGCTTACCCAGAAATCCTACAGCTCCAGCGAAACGCTGAAGGCCTTCGACCAGCAGCCCGGACAGCAGATGTACACACACCGCATGCCGGACGCCGCCCCAGGGGAAGGAGACGATTACCGAGCGCCAGGTCAGCTCCCAGTCTGCTCTCGTAGTTTGACTCGTGTTCCTAAGATTCCTTCAAGGTTCACCGTCACTACGGCTCGAGCACTAGCTGGACGTCTTAATCTGAAATTATTACTTTAAATTATGCCAATCATAGTTTCTCATTAATCTCAATTTAAGATGTAATTGTACTTTTTCATAATGAGTCATGTTTTTTGTCAAAGGGATTAACCTTTGGTGTTTAGACCCAAGGCTAATTTATGGTTCATATTAGATACACGGGAGTATTGACATGTTTGTTCTTCTTTACATAACTACATGACATCAGGTTGTCAACTGTAATTCAGTATTGAATTTAGCAGAAGCACAACAATCTAACACAATTATTGAATTAACATCTATAGTGTTTATACACAGCTGACAGGTAATATGAACATTGTAAAAAACACTGCAAAAGCCATTTCAGCAGAGTTAAATCAACACAGGTAGTTTTCGTGGATCAGTGTGAGTGTCTAGGGTGTGAGAAGAGAGGGAGACACAGAGAGACAGTGAAACAGACTGAGAGAGAGAGACAGACAAGTGACTTGAGTGACCGAGAGATAGATAGATAGAGAGAGAGAGAGAGAGAGAGAGAGAGAGAGAGAGAGAGAGAGAGAGAGAGAGAGAGAGAGAGAGACAGAGAGAGAGAGAGAGAGAGAGAGAGAGAGAGAGAGAGCACGAGAGGCTTTCAGTTTGCAGGGTTTCACATCATTGTTAGCCTACATCTTTATCTCATTCCAGTTAGCCTCATACCTGAGCTGGGGAGTTGTGGACTTTAGCAACCCAGCAAACAAACAGTGGTCCTTGAACGCTCGTTTGTAATTGGTGTACTGTGCAGTGATTTGGTCTCTATTTATTTGATCAGCAGACAAATCCAGGCAGAGCTACTGAGACTCATGATGGAGTTGAAACGTAAATACTACATTGGCTGTAAAATGTATTTAATTGCCCCACTGTTCAAGCGTGTGTGTCATTACAGTGTGTGTTTGCCTTTAGTTTGCGGCCTGCTGTTTCTTCCCATGACTGAACTGCTACACAACCCTAATGCACAAACCTACACACCTGTAATACACTTCTACACATGTCTAACACAATTCTACAGTCTCATGCACATTCCCATGGGACACTAGAAGCTCTGGCTGTAGGAAACACACACACACACTGTGTGATTTATTACTGCGTATTGTAGGATGTCATTGTGAAGATCAGTAAAAATAGAGTTCTTTGGATTTAGGCTAACGTTATAACGATGTTGGAAGGAATGACCCATGTCATCATTTAATATCTCTAAAGTGTGCTGGCCTGTAGGACAGCATGTTTAGGTGTTGAGGGCAGGTTTGTCAGGAGTGTGTTGGAGTGTTTCGGAGAGTTGAACGCAGTCACATGGTTCATTGTCTTCGCCACACACTTTCATTTTGGTTACTCCATCCTCCGGTACGCACAACATTCTTTTAGCTAATTATTCACATATTCTTGAAACCATTTTATAAATATTTGATGAGCGATCATGATAAGGCAGTTATTATAGCTGTTCCCAGAGACTTGTGGTGTAGTTACTCATTCAAAATTAATTAATTTCATTAAAATCAAACCCGGTCGGTTAATTGCGTTTTACAGAGTGCCCCTGCACCAAAGGCTGTTTCTCAGAGGAGAAGAGTCGTAATAAGCAGTCATGTTTGTGACTGGCTGGCAGGGAGGTGAAGGATCGGGGTTGGGGGGGGGGGGGTGTTGGGGGCGGTGTTGGGGTGGGGGGGTCCTGTGTCAGGGCTGCCGTGGATGAATGTGTGTGTGAGGCAGGTCTAGCGTTATCGATAGAGGCTGGCAGCCCTGGCATTTCCCTCATGATTAGCTGTCGTAGATTTAAGGGGGAGGAAATGCCGCTTAATTAAATGCCAGTTTATTCACTCGTGTTTCCAGTCCCTGCACTGGTTTCCAGCTGGGATCGCCTTCCTGTGTTTCCACGTACAAAAGGAAAGGAGGAACAAAAGTGTGTTTTCATTTTTATTCGCATGTGTTGGGAGCGGATCACATGACGTGAAGCACAGACTCGGTACACAGTGCGTCTGGGGTTCAAAACAAACGATTATTGCAGTTTGGTGAGTTCAGGCAGCCTGTAGCTGACAGGAGGCAGGAGACCAGGGAGAGAAACTCCATCGACTGTATCTTTTCTCAGAAAATACACAATTATTATGAAAACAATAATCAAAATAATGATGTGTCATGTTTCTGAAGAATCTTTTAGATGCATGAATGGGTCTGACATTATAGGAATTATGAAAAAGCTTTAAAATGAAATCAAAATATTTTTTTCCATTAGAAGATAATTGGCACGTGTCCTTAAACAAGATAATATATCGTTTTTTATTTCTTTGTTAACTCTTTACAGTTTGGCTAAAGCTAGCTACTCTATGATTTTATATATTATTACACATTGATTTAGAATTCTTTCCTTTAGTAGAATAATACTAATTATAATGATAATACTAAGAAGAAGAAGAATTGTAATGTGCATGTGCAAACTATGGAAGATATCAGAATCAAGAATCAGTTTTATTTTGTCAAATGTTGCACATATGAAGAATTTGTGTTCGTGACTGCATATATGTAAAATGCAAATTAGCAAAAAATATAAGTGGGTGGAGCTTAAGTGTCCAGGAGGGTCTTTGTTTGGTTTGAGCCAAAGACACAGAATTTTGTTTCTAGGACTTACGGTGTGAGACATATGAACCAAGATTTAAAATTCTGTGCTATAGCGCCACCAATAGGCCAGTGTGGGTCCCTGTACTTAAGTCTGGTCCTGCAAACGGATGTCACCTCTCTGCCAGGTTTGGTGTTTGTAGGACTTATGGTCTAGTCTGCACGATGGAAATTAATAATAATAGAAAAAAAATTCCAACAATTATAGTAGGATTCCCACACTTTGTGCTTGAACTCTAAATAAATTAGAACTGATTCAAAATGAATTTTCAATATGTATGTATGGGTGGATGTGTTTTTATCTGCGTATGTATTTATTAATTAAATGTGCTTGTTCACCATATGGTACCTGAATCAGCTTCAGTGTCACAGAGCTCTTTATTGTGAGTGTTTCTAAAGGAATATGAAAATGAAACTGATTGTGAATAACTGAGACATTTATTCCTGTGATACTTCCTGCTATGGCAGAGTCCTGTTTCCTACTGGTGTGTCAAATGTTTCTGTCTTTTTTTATGGGTGCCATGTTGACCCAGATTTGAAAGATAATGCAGTGGCATGGAATCTCACTTCTTCGCTTCTGATTTTAAAACTTTAAAGCAGGATGTTGTAAAATGTGGCAAGACATTGTAAGGGAATGTAAGGCAAACAACCAACGTGACCATGATGGTTCAAGCTGCTAAAAGCAGCATTTGACAAACACAGCAACCTAAATACCTTAAAACCCCCAAATAAAAAGACCTTCTCAAAATCACAGAAAAATTATATTTTTAATTGGTTGATTTTCTTTGTACGTGCCTTTGTTTGGAGATGGTAATCTGGACTTTCCTCCTCCTGTAGGTCAGACTCTGACCCTGCGTCAGCTGGGACTCTGCAGTGGTGTCCCCCGCCGTGGACTGAGTTTCTGTGCCGAAACTGGCCTCGGCCATCACGTCCAGCCCAGCGGGACGGACCATGTTCAGAACGTGGGGGGCATCTCTCCAGACTGCGCCACACGCCTGTGGGGGCGGGGGATTAAGCCGCACGGCCGCGACTCTCGCCTGTCCAGCCAGTCCAACTCGGCCCTGACTCTCCCAGACGCTGAGCAGGACGACCGCTCTGAGCACGATAGCGGTGAGTGCAGCTTTAGCCAATCAGACGGCTTCTCCCTCGGGGGTCTGGAGAGCCCTTGGGAGAGGACAGGGTCCATCTCATGTGTATTCAGACTGAGCCGCACACTGGGTAGTTTAAAGGCTGGAGTGTGGGGAGCTGGGTGGCTGAATGATTGATTTAAGTAGAGCTGTTAGTTCGTCTGTCTGTCTGAGCGTGCAGATACAGGCAGATTGTGGATATTGTAGGCTTTTAAAATCCAGTAATGTGGCTGGTTACATAAAGTGAGAGGCCGGTGGCAGTGTGTGGCTCTAGGTTGGAGCAGGATTTGTAGATAACTTTGATGGAGTCCTGGGTAGTGTTAGTGGTGGGTGTAGTTGACGTGGTGTGCACACAGTGCAGGATGAAGAGATCCTCTCTGGTTTGAAGGGCAGATCACTCAGTGCTGGAAAACCAAATGCCCAATGGACTGAGAAGCACCTTTTGAAATCAGCACATCTTCTGATCGCACGCATCAAATGCGTAAGACCTCATGAGTGTGTTTTTTAATTAGATTTTCTTTTCTAAAAGGGCTTGTAGGACACCCTCAGGTGATGAGGTTTAAGAGAGCTGAAGGATGAAAAGTTGCTGGCATTATGATATCTTTACATCCTAGAACTTTGCGTTATGATCTCTGTGCGTCCTGCGGCTGGTCGGTGGCGTTTTTCACAGGGAGGTTAATCGGGTTTTGTCCAGCTGTGCTAAGAAAATGGGGAAAAACATGCAGACTTTGATGTTTCTCTTTATCATGTTAAGGACATTCGTATATGGCGCCCCGTGCTTAGTCCCCAAGGTAAGATTGCATGGGATTGAAACTCCAGGATAATTAAAAAGTGAATTAAAGTTTGTTTAGTTCAGTTATTTGACCTTCATTCTTAAAAACTTAGTGAAATTGTTACAGTTAAAAAAATTCCTGAGGTTAAAGTTAAAATAAAGTTAAAAATAAAATATCATCTACTAGATTTGTTAAAAAATATATAAAACAGTAGTGAAAATAAAAATACAGGAGTATGTAAAAAATAAATGTGTTATTTAGTGGCACACACACACACACACACACACACACACACACACACACACACACACACACACACACACACACCTTTTCCTGAAGCTAAAAGTATGTATGTACTTATTTATTAAACGTGAAGTCTGTCAGAGCGTGTGTAGTTTACAGCGGTTCACTTTATCCTGGCACCTTTAACACCTGAGAAACACCAGACAGGGCTCCACTCCATTTCACTATTACAAATGATCTCTGATCGCTGTGGGATGACTGGGCTCCTGATAACGGAAGAGCTTCCACGCTTTGTAGAACATGCTCACCTTATCTTCTCCTTTCCTCGCTCAGTCTTTTCAGGGTTTTACACAGCGCTGTAATGCTTATCCCAGTGACTGATAAAACACCTCTAATCAGTTTGCCAACACAAGTAAAACGATATTAATGGATGAACCAAAGGCCGGCACACGACCCTGGGAGTGGTGGTGATGCCTTTAATCTCAGCACAAATCCTTTTCTAAAACCATTTTAGTGGAATTATTAGAAACTTTAATGAATTTTGGAATATAAAGCACTTAGAGATATTGAAAATAAAATTAATGCTTCTATATAAATAATGGTGTATTATTATTATTATAATAATTATAATAATTATAATAATAATAATTATTATTATTGACCTATTATTTAGGCATATTAAGATAACATCCATAATCTGATAACTGGCTTATTCAGAGTAAATGTTTCAGTGGGTTACTATGGTTAGATTGGCCACCGTCTGATTGTGTTCCAACAAAGACGAATCTTATTTCAGATCAGCAGCCCAATGATAACATCGTATATTTGGGCACTGAATGGCCCTCACTGAATGTTTTCTTTAAATCTTCATATGTTTTTACATTTTTATTGTCTCTGTTTCTCTCTTTCTCCCCCTCTCTCTCTCTCTCTCTCTCTCTTTCTCTCTCTCACACACACACACACACACACACACACACACACACACACGCACACGCACACGCACACGCACACACACACACACACACACACACACACACACACACACACACACACACACACACACTGTGTACTACCTAAGCTGTCTTCTATTTGTGCTATTTCTTTGTCATTAATTCAAATAGTGACCTAGAATTTGGGGAGAAAGCTGAGACTCTGTTTTAAATGTTTAATTTGTATTCATTTCTTAAATAATGAAATAAAAGAAGTGCTCTAAGCTTTGTGCACGTATATTCAGCAGTGGAGTTGGTTTGGGGAGGCAGTTCCTGTGGTGGGGCCATGTGTCTGCTGTCGGTGTGCCTGACGTGAGGCTGTTCGTGCCGGCAGGCTGTACGTAGCTCCAACAGGCACCGCGCATTTGACTGACATTAAGGCTCAGTAGCTCATTTCATACCTTCTTTTTTTCTTTTTCTTCACCCTCTCCGTCTTGCGGGGGGTGTGAAGACGATTGCAGTGTTCAGTCTGCCATTACAGGAGCTCCGCATAGCCGCCATGCTTCGTTCACTCTGTCTGTTATTTACACACACACACACACACACACACACACACACACACACACACACACACACACACACATACACACACACACACACACACACACACACACACACACACACACACACACACACACACCTTTTTCACTCTTCTCACTTAATCTTTCTTGTCGTTCTCACCCCGTTGTTTTTCCGTTTTTCACTCTTCCTCTGTCTCTTGTGCTCCCACTCTCAATCTTTCCTCCTTTCTCTCTCAATCTCTCCCTCGTTCTCTCTCAATCCCCCCCCCTCTTTTTCTCCCTCTGCCTCCGTCTCAGACGTGAGCCCTGCGTGTGTTAGGTACAGACCTGAGCCAGTTTTGGCTCTGCTGCTGAGACTGTGAACGTAGCACTAAGCTCTCTACACGGGGAAGTGAGTGGTTCTCACAGAGGCTGTAGCCACGTCAGGCCCACATACTACAGCCTCATTCTATGTTGCACTCATTAGAAAATCAATCAGACGTTTTAGGATGTCTAATGGAAGATTCACAACATTCAGATGCTTGATGAAACCCTGATGCTTTTATGTACATCACAATTGCATGATTTAAGTGTAGACTACTTTAATCAGAAACTGCCTTAATCAGCCCTGCCATGATCCTGGCTTAGATTTTGGCTGAAAAAATCTAATCCTCAAAAATAAGAGTCATACATTTAATTCCAGCAATTCCAGTTCTACTTTTGCAGTCAACGCCATAATTATCAGTTATATATTTCTTCAATGTACACAGGCTCTTAAGCACGGTAATCTCCTTAACAATTTGAATTTAGCGTGTTTTATCATGTGGAGCTATTTAAAGGTAATTAAAAGACAAGAAACATAAAAAACACACAGCAGCTTGAATAAAACACTCTGAATGAAAAGTCTAGTGTATTTACAAAAGAGCTGTTTGTGTATGTGTGTGTGTGTGTGTGTGTGTGTGTGTGTGTGTGTGTGTGTGTGTGTGTGTGTGTGTGTGTGTGTGTGATATGGGACTACCTATTAGCCTGACTCTCTCTCTTCCCTGGAAGATTTATGTACACGTAGAGATGGGATCAGGTTAACTGCTCCCAGCTGAGCCTCCGAGCTGGAAGGAGACCTTCCAAACATCTCGCAGAGCCTTTAAACGACTCTCATGTTAGCTCGGCTCACCAAACGGGGAGAAGCGTGTGTCACGATGATTTTAGAGGGCGATCCAGTTGCTTGTGCTAGATCTCGCGAAGCAGGCGGTGTTTGAGGTGCTAACTGCAGGCAGGGAGATGTTCCGTGTGGTGGTTTTGGTTTGAGCCGTGGCTGATGGGGCCGTGAAATGAGCACAGGTGGCGTTCCGGCTGCCGTCTTTAGGTGTCGCAGAACCACAAAGCTTTGAGCAGTTTCTTGTCTGGGGAGGAAACGGACGCAGAAGCTCTGAATATGTGAGCACTGCACTATTTGCTCTGAGTTGCTCTGTGCACTTAAATGTATTTTCACCCAACCGCATCTAATTTATATACATAGTTTTGCTTTATTTAGGATTTCTTTAGATTAGACAAACCAATTAGATTACGTCAAATTATTCAGCAATTCCATCAGAAGAATCTAAATTAAACTAGTAGATCAAAGGGAAACCCAAAAGCCTTTTAAATGATAAATGGCAATTTAATGTATGTTTCTAAATAAATATATAATAAAAGAAGTCGTTTATATTGAATTTGTCCCCTTCGGGGAGACCTGGGTGTGCTGGTTTGAGTAATCAGTGGAACAGAACTTGCCAGTATCGTTTTGCGTCTCCGGGTTTGGGGAAGGGTCCGTCCCTTGGAGAGGAGCTGATTTGTAATCCTGCGGGGAGCGTCTGCTGTCTGGCCAGGTGAGACACTGTGACGAAAGTAACCAGGAGGAGCACAAGTTGGAGGAGGACTTCGTTTGGGCAGAAAATAGGCTGGACACCCAGGTGCCCACCGCTTTCATTAGCCATCGGCACCATTACCAGAGAGGAAATGATGCCCTGAAGCTGCTTGGAGTGTGTGTGTGTGTGTGTGTGTGTGTGTGTGTGTGTGTGTGTGTGTGTGTGTGTGTGTGTGTGGTCTTCCCAAGGCCAGTCAAGTCTACTGCCCATAGTTTTAAAAAATCATCAGGTTGGAGACGGATTGCTCCTCTAAATCTCAGTCCTGCTCCTTATTCTCATTCACCAGTGTAACGTATCTGCTATCAGAACTGAGAGGCGGGCCGGGTCTGTCTCTGCCAGCCAGTGGAGAGGGTTTTTGTTCTGAAGACCAGTGCAGAGTGGAATTACATTTTAATCAGAGCAGTCTATTAAGACTCCTGTTCACACAGCTTATACTCCCTAAGAGGCAGACAGTAGCTGGCCTGTGTGTGTGTGTGTGTGTGTGTGTGTGTGTGTGTGTGTGTGTGTGTGTGTGTGTGTGTGTGTGTGTGTGTGTGTGTGTGTGTGTGTGTGTGTGACAGACCATCACACACCCTCCAGCAAGGTCCTTACACTGTCATCTGTCTTGGCTGTGAATTGTATCCCTCTTCGTTTTATGACACCAAAAACATTTACTGCAAGGGTGCAGGACCTTGGTGGAGGTCCGTGGTGGAGGTCCGTGGTGGAGGGCCGTGGTGCAGGACCTTGGTGGAGGTCCGTGGTGGAGGTCCGTGGTGGAGGGCCGGGCCGTCTGAGCGGTTCCATATGCATCCACACATCTTCGCTGTGATGCCCAGCGTGGTTGGACAACCATCTGCACCCTGTTCTCACATCCCGTCAGGTGTTTCTCACATGTTGGCATGCAGGACGTCTTTTCACTGAAGCGCCGTGTGTGTGTGTGTGTGTGTGTGTGTGTGTGTGTGAACCGTATAAGCAAATTTTTGTGTGTGTGTGTGTGAGATTTTTTTTTGTCCTAAATACATGGGACAGCAAAGAGACTGATGTGCGTGTTGTAGACTGATGTGTTTGTTTTAGTCTGATGTGTGTGTTTTAGTCTGATGTGTGTGTTGTAGACTGATGTGTGTGTTGTAGACTGATGTGCGTGTTTTAGTTTGATGCGTGTGTTGTAGACTGATGTGCGTGTTGTAGACTGATGTGTGTGTTGTAGACTGACGTGTGTGTTTTAGTCTGATGTGTGTTGTAGACTGATGTGTGTGTTGGAGGCTGATGTGCGTGTTGTAGACTGACGTGTGTGTGTAGACTGACGTGTGTGTGTAGACTGATGTGCATGTTGTAGACTGACGTGTGTGTTTTAGTCTGACGTGTGTGTTGTAGACTGATATGTGTGTTGTAGACTGACGTGTGTGTTTTAGTCTGACGTGCGTGGTGTAGACTAATATGTGTGTTGTAGACTGACATGTGTGTTTTAGTCTGATGTGTGTTGTAGACTGATGTGCGTGTTGTAGACTGATGTGTGTGTTGGAGGCTGCTGCTTGCTCAGAGTTAGCAGGGCAGTGGAACAGGTCTGCTAGCCCTGATCAGCACCTTGGACAGGGGACCACATACACACGCACACACACACACACACACACACACACACACACACACACACACACACACACACACACACACACACACACACAGAGTGGGTCATATACCAAGAACTGAACACATGTCCCCCATGTTCACAGTACACACACACACACACACACACACACACACACACACACACAAGGCTGATCACACATAAATGCAAGATTGCAGAAGGCTACATGAATCTTGTGTAGAATCTTGGAATTGTCCTCATTACATCAGAAGACAGCACGCCTGGATTAAGTGTAAGGCTGCACTTTTTCCTCCCAGACCTTATTAAAACGGCTATTTCCCATTCTCACTTATCACTGGGAATATCGCGGCCACACAGATACTGTAGGTTCAGTGCTGAAGGGGCATATCACTCCACGCTGGCCAATCATTTAAGTCTGACATTCCCCAAGAAATATCCTTTTCAAAATCGTGCAACTCGCACACGCTTTTATTTTCATTCAGAGCAGGTTTTGAATTATGTAAGATCCTTGCTGTACATTGGCTCTGATTACATTTACAATGCCACACAGTTCTTCACTAGAGAATTCTGTTTTTTGGGCTTGTTCTCTGGAGATATGTGTGACAGTATTGTGTATTTCCCTTTTATAAAGGGGAGATTTTTAGATCTAAACAGTCATTCCCATTAGAGTGTGTGTGGTGTTGTGCTTTGCCCGGTTAAAGAAGAGGAAAGGGTGTTTTGATCAGGGCTTTTTTCGTGTTTACCGAACTAGTGCTCGCATGAAGCAGACATGTTTGTGTAGATGTTTCGCTGTTGTGAAGGCCCAAGGATGTTCAGATGCTTCATCCAAAACCCACATCTCTTCGTCCTCTTCATCATCTTCATCCTCACTCATGCCTCATGGGGATGGAAAGGATAGTGAGCCAATCAAACTGATTGAGCAGGATGGTCTTCTGCTTCTTCTGTGAGAACATCACGTGGTCAGGTTCACCATCACTCACATTTGGAAGCAGCTGATTTAGGTTTTGACACTGTGGAAAATCAGGGAGGGGTTTGCTTGTTAAGCACTGCGACTTGTGGGATAGTGCCTGGCTTGGGTTGACAGTCCCCTAGCCCACAGACGTGTTACTCTGGTTTAGGGACTACCGTTGTTGGACTGTGCATTGCTTTCCAAGCGTTTGCCGAGTGGAGTTTGTCCCTGCAGGGTTCTCTCGTGTGTGTGTGGTCTAGCACAACGGAGGGTTTGTTTCTGCTAAACGTTTGCAGAGGATTATTTAGTTCAGGTTTTGATTTCTCTTTCCTGTAGCAAATATTAGCTGGGGACGAAATCCTGAAGATTATGATCTTAGATGTGTCAGCAATTAGGAAACAGAGCAGAATATAATAAAACTAAAGTACATTTTTATGTACATGAGCTTTGTGTTAGTTTAAACGTGGATTATGATGCCATAAGATAAACCAAACTCTGTTTAGAGCTTTTGTGCTGCATGAAATGTTAAGTAATGGCACAGTGTGCTGCTTAGAGGAGAGCTGGAGTCATTTATAAGATGTATCTAGGGCCTTTTATAAGGAGGTGTTTACTACTATGCATTAAAATCAATCACACTTATACATCCATTCTATGGGCCTTTCATTGTATGAGGTGGCAAGCAAAGTCATTTTAATGGTGTTGAGTAACTAGACCTTTATCATGATTATCTCCTGTAGATAAGCTCTACAAAGCCTAACGCTTGTGATAATCATCTTGTCCCTCTCTTGCTCTCTCTATCTGTCTCTCTGTTTTGGTGTGTCCCTCTCACTGTCTCTTACACACGCACATGGACACACATGTCCTTATGGGGACATACAGGGTTTTCTGACGTGCTTTCAGAGGAGGTCAGTCAACAGCGTTGAACTGCTTTAGCTGATACGAGTGCTTCAGAGTCTAGAGAACACACTCACACGTATTCACATGTTCTTGTGCACACACCCACATGTGCATTACACACACGTATGTGCTCACACACACGTGTTGGCTTCAGTTTACTTCCATATCTGGTCAGTTAGGATATCTTTTTTGTCTCAGTGGGAATTGCTAATCTCATGTGATATGCTGTGGAAACTGCTAATCTCGTCGGATATGTGCCCGTTTGCCGTGCGGTGGTAGCACATAGCCTATCCTGCCAGCCAGGGGCGAGGCTAGGGTATTTTTAGTGGTGCTAGAGCACCACCGTGAAGTTGCTTAGCACCCCCTGGCTCAACACATTTTTTAA
This sequence comes from Brachyhypopomus gauderio, assembly GCF_052324685.1. Classification (NCBI taxonomy): domain Eukaryota; kingdom Metazoa; phylum Chordata; class Actinopteri; order Gymnotiformes; family Hypopomidae; genus Brachyhypopomus; species Brachyhypopomus gauderio. Next base: position 3,694,241 of record NC_135221.1, on the reverse strand, counting down.
ATATTATATTATGCAAAAAACTTGCTCTGCACCCGCGCAATACTTTGGTATTGTACCTCTGTGAGCACTGGGGGCTGGGCACCCCTAAAGACCAGATCCTAAAATCGCCCCTGCTGCCAGCCCCGTGGAGTCGTGTGCTCTCCATCACATAAGCCCACATCAGTGCGTTCAGGAAAAATATGGATTCAGGCCCTGGGTCGTCGTGGATGAACTTTCCAGAGAGGCATCGGGGTTTGTGTGATGGTGTTCTGCAGTGGGATATAGAGAGCACGGAGTCAGTGCTCACCACGTCGGAGCTGCCCCCCCCCAACCCCCGCCAGGCACAATATACTCAAGAGCGTAAGAACGAGAGTATCTCGCTTCTGGCTAGATATGAAGGACTGCCTCCACACATCAGTAACTGCCACCACCCAACAGGAGCTCCATCGGTATCTCCTCATCATCGTAATGAGACGTGTGTGTTTGCTTTGAATCACCGGCCTCCTGTTTGTTTAACATTTCAGTGCAGCACGGGGGGATTTGTGTATTAGCTGCTTGTCAAAGTGTTTGTACAGAGCTGAGCTAGTTTTATCGGACTGTGTGTTTGAGTATCTTCTATGGCCTTAAGTGGCGCACCGTGTAGGCCTGGGACATTTTGGGATTCTTTTTGTCATGGAACTGTAAATAACTTTCACCAATACTAAGAAACGTAGAAACGTTTGGGAAGTTAAAGGGAGGAAAAAGCACCATGGAAAGAAGTGTTGAAAAGGTCTGATATTTCTTCGTGTGGAATGGGTGAGAACCCTGTAAAAGGATTATCAGTAGTGAGTCGCTGTTGGCCTCGTCTGAATCTGGCACTAATCCATGACTGGGAAAGGGGCCCCTCTCATGGGGCCACGCCGGCCACGCCTATGGGCTCCGCTGGGTCCCTGTGACCTGCTGACGCTTCGATCTCACCTGCGAGGATCTGGTTGACGGGGCGGAGGTTGTGGCTTGCGCTGTCTCTTCTGTAGGTCACGCTGATGGATCAGGCTGCCTGCCTTTCAGCAGGTTCTCGGGGTCACGGCTAATTTATCTTGTCGTCCTTCATATCCTTTTAGTGTTGTCCAGAGCAGAATTAATAATGGAGGGGGGGGGGGGGGGGAGAAGGGGCTCGGTGTGAGCAGACTGCCTCTGTTCCAGGCCCCTGCCTCCCTCATGCTGCTGTTAATACTGCTGGCAAGCACAAAGCATGCTGGGACGCCATAGGCGAACTGGCTGCCGAACTCTCTGCTTCCGTCTGGAAGCCGATTAAGTGCAGCAGGTTCAGGCTCTCCGCCGACATCGATTCAGAACCTGAGAATGAGTCAGAACCTGTGTGATTCAGGACCTGCGAAGGGGTGAATTGTGTTTGACCCCAGGCAGTCATTACTGTACGATAAAGCAGCAGCAACCGGTCTTTCCTCCCGCTGGTGGTAGTCGGGACCGGATCACCACCAATCGCTCCAAACACACTGCAAACGGAAAACAACACGTACCGCCGTCTGAACGTCCCCCTGAGAGTACGTTCATATTTACAGGCTCTGGAATATGATTCTAGAAGCACAGTAAAGACGCTACTGGTGCAGAATCAGAAAATAAAAAAAAAAGGATTTTCGAGACTCACCGTTGATTATGGGAAATACAAGACTTACAGCTGAACCCTCAGAAACAAAACCCTGCGGCTGGGTAAGAGCGGCGTTACCAGAGCTGCAGGGAATGTGAAGCCCCCTCGTGTTAGAAAATGTGGGCTGACGAGCAGGTGAAATCTGCTACTTTCTGATATTCTTTACTTCTAGAGGTTTTGTCCTTTATTCGAGGGTGTTATTAAATGGCTACTTAACAACATAAAAAAAACTCTTTATATGAAATGGCAGCTTCATCACCATTTTATTTATCTGACTTCCGCCACACCATGGGGCCCAGGGTAAAATCTTCCTAGTTTACCACCACAGCATGGGGCCCAGGGTAAAATTTTCCATGCCTCTTTTTTTGACACTGGAGATTTTTTTGTTGTTCTTCTATCTGTCGAAGTGATTGGACACAGCTTCAAATATGTGGGGGGCGGAGCTCTGTTTGGCCCAATCAGAGTTCACTCTGTATATCTTTATTGTTCATAATCATGCTGTAATTTTTTTTGTAAGCCAGCCTTTGCAGTCAATCTATATTTTGCTTCACAAGATATCAATAACTTCTTACTTCTTATCAATAAGTTTTTGTTTTTATTGTTTGTTTGCATTAGTGTTGTATTTATTGTGCCATTGCAGTGTTTATTTATATCAGTGTTTATTTATAACACTGCGTTACATGCAAATAAATACTGCCAGCCTACAACATTTTTGTAGCCTACGAATTTTGCACCAAACTGTAAGGAAATGTTAGTGTGCTGCTAGCCAATCAGAGGCCCCGGTATTAGTATGTTGACAGTGGTGTCTGTCTAGACTACTCTAGGGAGCGTGAAGCTGTTGTTTCAGCTACAATCAAGCAGCTAATTTAAAGATTTCTGTGTGTGTCTGGAAAACTGGACAGTAGTTACAAAAACTACACCATCTTTCTACAAAAACTACACCATCTGCATTTTGCAGTCTCCCCTTTTTTTGTCCATGAATGAAAATCAGTGGTCACACGTTCGAGCACTAAGGGGAGAATCTTGCTGACAGCCCAACAAACTCCAACCTTCTCTTTTGATTTACGTTCTTCCTGAGAATTAGACCCACGTCCAGGGACTCCTCAGCACCAGAGAACATGGCTGTGATAAGCCGGGCTTCAGTCAGACAGAGACCCTAACGAGCACTCGTCAAACCCGCAGCGTTAACTATGTTGGGCTGAGGTTTCTCAGGGACGGGCAGGACTTCAGACGGTCAACAACTTCTTGCTGAGAGAAGGAGGGAATCCGTCATTGGGGACTTTATTAAAACTGCTTTATGGAAGATTGCTCTCCTCCTCTGTGTAGTGGACTCCAGCTCTTAGAGATTTTCCCCGTCTCTAAGGGACCGGTCACAAATAAAGCAGGCGGAGACATCATCTGTTTTAATGGCAGGATGGGCCCCTGTCTCAGCTTCTGTCAAATGTTTGAACATTAGAAAAACACAATATAATGATTATACCCAGGCTGGGATCAATACTGCATAACTTACCATCACAAGAGTCTTGCGAGCAAAAATTACAGCTTCCTCTAAGTCCTTAGGCAGAAGGTGAAATAATTGTAATGGCATCCTGATCTCAGCAGGCTGCGGAGAAGAATGTCTCCGGTTTCCTCCTGCCCCGGTCTTCCTGCCGTGGTGGGGCGGACAGTTGATGAGGGTCGATTGGGCTCGGAGGAGCTCCTGCTCGGAGAGCAAACGCTTTGACATTAGCGCCGTAGCAGGGGGGCTGCTAAATGCACGCTAACGATGATATTAGTCCAGGAAAGAGATGCAACTGTGCAGATGAAAGATTTTTCCAGAACAGGTGGATTAGTCTTTTCTCACCGTTCATTTCTCACAGATTAAAGTAATGAGAGAGCCTCCTACAGACTCTCACTGTCACACGGGCCTCTCGTCCTCTCCTGGGTGTCTTCTGGGGACATGGTAGAATAATTACACTGTCAGAGCTGACTTTCCAAAAGTGCAAAGGAGAAAGCTGTATATTTTGCTCTTTCCTTTATCATCATCATACAAAGAGTGCTTCAGTGCGTGGACCTAAACGATTCACTCACGCTAGAGAACTACGAGGCTGCATAAAGACTCCCAGTGCAGTAAATCCCTCAAATAATATTTTTTTTGTCTTAGCCATAACGATTAATGGTAGTTTAAGTGAAAAATAAGCGACTAGCTGTCAAAGGGAAAACAGAAAACCAGAACCCCTCATTTTGGAATAAAAACCATTTAAGACCCTTTCACCTAGCTGTCATCTGGTATTAGTAATGGAAGCTCCATTAGTGAATTAGAAGAATCTGGATGTGTTTTGAGGAGTCAGTTTAGTTTTGGAGTCAGTTTGGCTTCACGTTGGGTTCACAGAAGATGCTGAACACCTTATATATTCGTGTTATTTAGTTATGTACTGCAAAGATGCAAATGTATTTCATGCAAATTAACAACATGAACACAAAATAGTTATCACGTATACCTAAATGATTTTGAAATGAGATGCCACCTAACCTGCAGATCCTAGAACAGTCTGGGAGAAGAACCTCAGAGGTCATATGATCCTGCTTTACCTTGGAGATGTATGCAGAAATAACCAAGGTTCAAAAATAGCTGTGTTTGAGCTGTGTTTGAGCTGTTGGAGCTGTGTTTGATCTGTGTTTGAGCTGTGTTGGAGCTGTGTTGGAGCTGTGTTTGAGCTGTGTTGGAGCTGTGTTGGAGCTTTGTTTGAGCTGTGTTTGATCTGTGTTTGAGCTGTGTTGGAGCTTTGTTTGAGCTGTTTTGGAGCTGTGTTGGAGCTGTGTTGGAGCTGTGCACAGGGATCTGCACTGTAGACCTGCACTAGTCCATTTGGAAGTTTTGTGTATATTTAAAGTGTAACAGCCATATTTGTAAATAATTGTTTATTATAAACTCTATTTGCTTTGTCATCATGCCTGTTTAAAATTCTAAAACCCAAATTCAAGTTCGTTTTAAAACCTTACTGTAAAGTCCACCTGTATAAGTTTGAGGAACAAAAAAATAATAATTTATTTGCCCAGCGTCTTCGTCCTGGCAACTTACGATTAGAAGTTGATTTAGCTCAACTCACTCACAGTGAGGTGACTGTACGCTGCTTACTGCTGTGAGTTACTGTTGGCCTGATATCGTAAAAGTTACTGTGCCCCTGTAGCATACCACACTACGTCCAGATGATCAACTCTCATAATTACCTTCATGGAGTGATCCAGGAGTCTCATAAGGGTCTTAGTGCGGCCTACAGCTAGCTGTACGATGGCTGTTATTTCAGTAGCAGTGTTACTAGACTGGCAGGATGTACGGTTTTCTCTTATTATTTGAGGAATATAGCCGTAGTCAAACGTGAGGCTCATGGTGTGAAACGACGGTACACTGCCCACTCCTGCGTCTAAGTGTTGGGATGATGCCGTAAAGTTGCCGTCCCCCTGTAGCGTAGCACGCTGCGCCCAGATGATCGACTTTCATAATTACCATCAGCGGTGGCGGGAGTGTCTGTGTCGCTGTGCGGGTTCGATGCCAGAACGCCACATTGCGCCTCCGGCGAACAGCCGTAGCGCCGCACGCTCGTGGGCGACGTGCGGTGAGGAAAGCATCACGTGACTTGGGATGATGGTCACGTGACCGTTTCTGAGCCAACACGCATGGGGCGCTCCGGTGGGCCAAGGAGAGCAGGAAGTTGTTTGCTAGTTTACTTTGTTTGGGGGACTTTTAATTGAGAGTGGAACGGGGCCGTTCTCCACGGTTGCCTCTCGGGGTGGAGGGGAACCTTGACGAGGCCGACGAGATTGGGCCATCAGGACCGAGTCATGGGAGGCTGTGTTCTGGAGGGCCTGAAGTGTGCACTCTGTTCATAAGTGCAGCGCTTGACTTGATGAATGAATAACAGGGACGGGAAGATAATCATGTTTGACTGAGATACTGTAAATATTTTCTGGATGTGGCATAATTGTGTGTTGTGATAACAGAAGCACGAGAGCACCATGACAGGAATTGTGAATCCGCCTTAGTTGAGCTTCACTTCCATATGAGCAGGGCGTTGTAAATTGGCGACGGCCAGCCAAGCAAACTTGAAAAAGAGTCGACTTTCTGCCTGTAAGCTGGCTAATAAAGTTTCTGGGAAGGCACTGATTAATAGCACCAGGTGGGTTCGATATGGTTGGCGCGTGGCTCTGCAGCAAGGTGGGTCTTTTGGATCGGGGTTGGTGCTGATTTGAAGCTGTATTGTAAATTGAAACGTGTAGTCAGTTTTGCGCCATGGTACAAGCTGCACATTCACCCAGTGACCGTTTGGAAGTAAAACGTTAAGAATTGAGTACACAAAAGTCAAAGTGAGAGGGCCATAAAACATTCAGTAATGCTGTACATATTAATCTGCTGTACTTTTATTTTGAAGAGCTTGCTGTTACGTAAGCTCGGTGTTTCGGATGTTACTCTCTTTTGAACAGCTTGGCTGCTTTTGTAGAACTGCTGAAAGTAAACAGATGTCACTGTTGAATCCAAGGATTGAAAAACACTGGATGTGAGGTTCTGAGCCCGGTTGTGGACATCTTTGGCTGCAGTCCTGGTCCTGTAGTTTCCTGGCCTACCTGAGCTGGAAAATCAAACAACCAGCCTCCAACTCTGTTAACAGAGGCACGTTTGGAAGTGCCACGGAAGACGCTGTGTTGTTGCTAGGCCAGTAATTCTGCGAAGGGCGCCATTATAGTCCGTGCCTCGCTCTGACGGAGCAGGGAGGGGAGTCCGTGCCTCGCTCTGACGGACCAGGGAGGGCAAACGGTTTTCTCAGTCTCGCGGTTGTGGATGTAGTCGTGTGCTACGTGACAACCTCATGAATAATGTACCCGGCCAGAATAAGGTTCCAGGAGTCAGAGCAGAGACATCTAGGATCCACCATTTAATATCACTGTCCACTCTTCCAGGGGACACACACGACATTTTACCTCTGCCAGTAATGGGGATCTAACCTTTAAGTGCTGAGCGTGACAACCCATTACTCACACCTACACCTCCACTCCTGGTGTCCTTTCCTCATACAGGCCTGCTAGACGGTGCTATTATCAAGCTCAGGACATCAGATCATCTTATGTTCTCCTAAAACACTGGGAAGCACCTACATTGGGAATGTATTGCATTTAATAAATGCTGCCATAAAGAAGAGTGGCAGATATTCATTTGCACAGATAACAATGTGCAGTAAACTTCACTATTCTTAGAAAGTGGCTGCTATCATTAACAGAATAAAATAGTCCTTTCGGTTAATGCTTACATTGTAAAAGAAGAAAGTAGTAATATTATTGTTATAATTGTCATTATTATTATTATAATTATTATTATTAGTGTAGTAGCACTGTTAGCATTATTACTAACAGCACTAACATTGTTATTATTATTATTATTAATAATAATAATAATAATAATAATAATAATAATAATAATAATAATAATAATAATAATAATAATAATTTACTACCTGGTTCTGGTTAGCTAAACTAAAGGAGAAGGGGAAAAATCTTCCATAACAATGTCATAAGAAATTGTCACATTCAATGTAGACCCTTTCATATTTAAAACATTCAAAATGTGATTCTACAAAATGGCTGCTGTCTTGAATGAGATGGAGCCCCATTAAGCTTTTATGAGATGCCAGATTTTTTAAGTATTGGCAGCAGCTCGTAATACTTTAAACCAGGAGTCACAGGGCCTGAAATAAAGGTAAACCATGAGATCCCCGGGGACCCGGGAGAGGGTGCTGACTGTAGGAATGCCACTGTTTGAGCAGCTTATTGTAATGATTAGCCACGATCAGGCTATTGAACACAGATCAGTCAGGGGAATGTCAGGCGGCTGAAAGCCAGTGTGCCGGAGCTTGATGTGGCTGCATACTGAGCAGGCTGACCAGGGCACTCTGCCCGGGTTTCTCCTGTCGGGCTGGACGCGTTCTAGCGGTTCTCCGGGCCGGCAAGGGCATGCCGTATTGCCTAATATGCAATAAACACATGCAGCAGTTTCAAAGTGAGCTTCAACGTCTCTCTGGGGAGCTGATGGGAGAGAGAGTGGGAGAAAATGTGTCTTGCGGAGGGCCTGCTGGAAACGCTGCTTCCTAATGTCCACTCTAGCTGCGAAACCGGGCTTTATTTATTTATTTGTCGGTTGTGCTGCAGCAGTGAAGTACTCGCCGGCTGTGCTGTGAGATTTAAAAACCATGACGACAGATGTTGGGGGGGCGGGTAATGGGGGAGGGGGGGGCGGGGTTTCATCTCTTGGCCGTGACCTGTTTATTACAGAATCTAACATTCAATTTGGATGAAAGAATGTGTGCGTGTAGCTGGGGGGTTTACCCTAGTCCCCAGCTGGGGTGAATTGGTTTTCCTGAGAGAACAATGCAGTAATATATAAAAAAAACAATTGTGTAATAAATTGAAATAGCATTCTCATCAATATTTGAATGGAGGGCATTTTGCTGTCGTTGAGACGTGGTTGTGAAACGGCGCTACGTCCGCCAGGCTAACAGGGCTAGTGAATAATGCAGAATGTCGGAGTGACCTCAGCTTCCTCTTCCTCTGTGCCCGTTACCGTGGCGATTGGAGCTGGCAGTGATTGGTTGTGTCTGAGATGTCAGGCGGCGAAGGCAGGAAGTTCAAAAAGTTACAGGACGGAAGTTAAAACTACTTAGACATGAACTCCGCTCTGCTTTTCTACACGTTGGCTCTCACCCATGCTAATCTTGTTAGCGCTGCTCTGGGCACGCTCTGTGGATCAGAGGAAGTTCCCTTTACCCGCCGCTTTGCAGTCACTCCACCTGCTTCACGGTTGTTAGGGGAAGCGCGGTAACGGCAGGACTGGTGTGCGGCCTCCCAGGGCCTCTCCTAGGTGTCCCGAGGTTCTGCGGGACCTCCTGCCCGAACGTGGCCGCTGCCGGACCTGCACGACACACACAGATCAAACACCACCACGGCTGTGAGTGGGCGTGGCAGCATGATGAAGTTATTCATAAAGGGGAGGAGCAACACAGGTGGTGTCCCAGGTTACATGCGTCTCCTGCTCTAGGGAGCTTTACATATGCATGCAGACAGCAGGTTATGGCCCTCTGCCCTGAGCAGTCTGTTCAGAATACATCTAGCCCTAAGGAAGTTAAAAATCACGGAGCAATGTGCCTCAGTGGTTCTGAGGATAAAATGCCACTTGTCTTTGAGGCGCTGTCCTAACAGCTGGGCCACTCCTTTCTAAATTGTTGAAAACACAAGGAGCTTCGCGTAATGTGAGCGTTCACCATTGCTTCAGCAAGGCAACACCTCTCGCTACAAGTCTAACTGCGAAAAGAAAAGACTAAGAATAAAGAGCAGGCTGAGATGTGAGCAGAAGACCACGTCAACGTTGTGAGATGTGCGCAGATGAAGCACTTTTCTTCAGGAAGCAGCGAGTTGAGTCTCTCACCTTTTCACCGACATCTTCAATATATATATATATATATATAAATATTCATATAAGCATATTCATACAGAACTCAAGGGCAGATTTGAGAATGGATATGGAGACGAAGTACTATCGCGCGTGCGTGCGTGCGAGGGAGCCTCGTTCACCACTACAGGCAGCAGAGCTCCTATCCCAGCATGCACCTTGGTTAAACGCAGCGTCCAAGCGCACGTGATGATGCCAGTGATGCCAGAATGGAGCTACCAGAGCTGGATGGACATGGAACTGACACACAACGCTGGTGGCCCTCCCTCCCTCTCCTCCCTCCCAGTCAATGGAGCCGTTAACTGGGCCGCGCGAGTGTGGTGTGGGCGGCTGCTGGAAGCTGTGTCTTCCCCTGGAGACCCACTGCTGGGGGAGCGTGGAGAGATCGGTACTGGGCCACCAGTCCTGTTGTCACGCCTCCTCCATCTCTTACAGCCCTTCTAGGGAAGGCCTGAACTTCTTATTGAACACACACACACACACACACACACACACACACACACACTCAGATGTGCATAAATGCATGCTCAGCTGCTCTGGATGCGTAATGCACACAGTGCTGTGACTGCCTGGTTTCATGTAGGGAGCAGCGTCTTGAGGCCCTATGGGGCCATGATGAAGGCTGTGGGGTGTGGTGACGGCTGGGGGGCGTGGTGAAGGCTGTGGGGCGTGTCTCTGGAGATCCCCTCTGTGCACGAAGCATATGTCCACCTTGCCTGTTGTGTTCCCCATTCATCTCAGCATTGTTACAATAGGAGAGTCATTAGTACGGCATTTATCATATTCAAATGGGAACCACGTTCCAGATGCCGCAGCACGATGCAGCAGTGTGTGTGTATGTGTGTGTGTGTGTGTGTGTGTGTGTGTGTGTGTGTGTGTGTGTGTGTATGTGTGTGTGTGAGTGTGTGTGTGTGTGTGTGTGTGTGTGTGTGTGTGATGTGTTTGTGTGTGTGTATGTGTGTGTGTGTGTGTGTGTGTGTGTGTGTGTGTGCGCGCACGCGAGATGCACGTCAGATCTCCGCAATGGCTAGAAAGCGTTAGGATCCGTGAGGACCCACCAACCAGTGGTGAATATCACGCATGTCTGCAGCAGATTCTTCTGTTAGCAGATTCTTCTCCGGTTTCGTTAACATTCCAGTTTCACGTCGCCTTTGAGGTGTTTAAATTCCTCCTCTTCCTGTTTTAACCGTTTTCATGTCCTTAAGGCCCAATGCCCTGGGGCTCTTCCCGTTTAGACATGGTTTATTTATTTCTTTACGTTAAATCATGCATGGTATTTTGAGCAAGCGCAGACTGATGAAGAGAAGCTTTGCTATCCAGATTTGTCTTGATATTAACAGTGTGGTTAAGGTGATGTTAAGGTGATGTTCTGTGCAGGCAGGAATCACCGCACCTATAGCGTTCTCCAGCACACTGCATGTGTTCAGCTGGAAGATCACTCTCCATCTCCGACAAGACACGGATCAGTCAACCCACCTGACCGTTTGGCTGGACATTTGATTTACACATTGTTTATTAATTCATTATTATAAATTCCTTAGAATTATGAATTATTAATAACATATTGAATATTAATTTAAAAGGCTAGAGGAAACTGCACGGAAATGATAAGTAAATACATTAATTAATTAATGAATTCAAGAAAATTGAAAATGCCTCTCCAGGCCAGTTGGGTTTTCTAACTCTCTGTGCCTGGGTCTCAGCCCTGTGTTCTATCAAAGCTACTTATTAGAGGAGCTGGAGAAACACGTGGCATTTAGGCCCTGTTTAAACGTGTCGGACGGGCGGCTACTGGGTCCTAATGGCCCGGCTTTTAAGTTCTCAGAAGAGTAGAAAAAAAAAATCAGTGCAATTCTGTTTATAAATAACCCCCACCAAATCCACTTAATATTTAATAAATGTGGTCCGAACTGAACTGAATTCTTTCAGTGACATTACAGTGGCATATAAACCCATCAGCGGGACGCAATAAATCAAAGGTTACAAGTCCAGTGGATTTTAATTAGGTGACGGGCGACGGCTTTGTGTTTGCATTAGCCGAGGGCTAAGCTGAAGGCGATTGCTCACATTAGCGTGGAGTGTGTGACAGCAGTGAAGGGTGGGGGTGTCGGGTGGGGGTGTCGGGTGGGGGTGGGGGGCGCCACGGCGATGGCGGCTGTGGAACTCCACCATGAAATATTCTCACAGTGTTTGTGGTCTGACACATTCGGGTCAGTGCTGTGTATGTCTGAAATACCACACTGCCACAATAATGAATCCATGTCACAAGTGCTGTTTTGTGCATATGTTTCTGCGTTTTGTGTGTGTGTGTGTGTGTGTGTGTGTGTGTGTGTGTGTGTGTGTGTGTGTGTGCGACAGAACGGACAATAGAGATAGCATTAAATACAAGAGAGGACACAGCTATCTGTTTAGCAAACAGGGGACATAATAGAAGATTGTGTTCATTCCTACACATGAATCTTGTCTTATGACTGTATATACCGGACAAGTCCAGTGTTATGAGGCAATCTAGTGATTAGCTTTTGCTATAGGTCACTAGATCGTCTGCCTATTTAGCCATTTCTGACTGCCTTGTGGTCTGCACCCGGCGGTACCTGGGGCCCCAGCGTGCGCTCTAGCCGGGCCGAGGTGTGTGCCGTGTCTGCAGGTGCGGGTCTGGGCCGGGACGGCCTAGCACGGAGCCTCGGGCCGGTCCAGGTGTGGCAATGATGGATTGAAGTGCTTAGCAGAGCACTGGAGGCTGTGACAGAGAGTAATCACTACGTACAGGGAGTCGGCCAAAGTAAGCAGCGCAGATAAATCACGGCGAAACGAACGGCGGTGTCGCGCGGGGTCAGACGCGCACAAATCCACATATATTTACATGTGACGGAGGTCTCGCCACGCAACACGCCGCCTATTGTTTGGGGTAATGCCCACCGTCGCCGCGGCCGGCCTGTGATTAATTCCTCCGGCCATGAGGTGAGTTGTTTTGTGCTGCTTTTTTTTTTTTATCTTGATGACTGCTTCTGTGCGGATTACACACCTGTACACGCTCGTTTGGGTGGAGCTGTGCTCATTTGCATTTCCCCGTTAAAGTCGGCGGTTTTGCCGGCCCGCGGGCTCCCTGTTCATACATCACTGGCTCCGCAGTTTGTTTGAGATTATTCTTGTTAACATTTGCTCCTGCGCAAAGGGTCAAAGCAATGCAGCTGTTTTTTTTTTCATGTTACTATTTAAAATATGCTTGCATATTTGTATATGTATGCGCATTGTGTACATTGTGTTTTATGCATCTGGTAAATAATAAAATTATTAATATGCCTGCAGGAGGGAAAAATGTTTTTGCAATGTATGTGATCTGTAGTGATAAATTTCCAGCCGGATTTGTATATATTTGGCGTGTGCTCTCGGGGACGTGTGTTCTCGGGGACGTGTGCGAAGACGTGTGCGCTGGATGGCTCTGTCTCTTCCAGGGGACATTTCAAGGAAGCCTCCTGAAACTCAAATCAAACAGTAGGCGCAAAAATAAACCCAATTCAAATTTTAATATGCATACTTCAGCCAAATAGACTTGCATTAATACATTTGAATCCCTAATTATGCGTTTAGATTTTGCGCAGGTCTGTGTGTGTGTGCTGTAGCAGTGATGGACATGTACAGTGTGCATTAAGGCAGCGGGGCCCATGGTCTCCCATTACAAGGGCCATTACATTAAGGCAGAGGGGTCCATAGTCCCCCATTAGAAGGGCCCATAACCCATATTAGAAGCACCGTTATGACCCTGTTGGAATCCTTAGCAAAATGGGGAGTTGGGACCCTTCGGGCTCCCTGAGAGAGACTTTGGATGCGACTGTTTTAGGCTGTTTTCGTCTGTTTTAGGCTGTTTTAGGCTGTTTTCGTCTGTTTTAGGCGATCTCTCGCTACTAGGCAACTGCTACGACAAAAAAAAAAAAAAAAAAAAATGCTTCAGGGAAATTTGCGGACGTCTCTCCACGTTGCCGTGGGGACTTAATGCTTCTCCTTTTGTTCTGATTCCACCTGCACAATTGCCATTGCAGTCAGATTTTAAAACTCCTGTCATGAATAAAAATATTTCTGGGCTAGCCAGACATGCTAAAGCATCCTGCCTTATGCTAAATTATTTGAACGGAGGGTGTAGTTTAACTAGTGCATCGGTTTGCCGCCAGAAAATGCCATTACCATGCAAGTAAACAACCACCTAACTACCATGTGGAGATCAGATTCACTAGTTTTTCAAGGACAGCAAAGGAGATTACTGATTACATTTCACACTGTTCTTAATATTCCCAGTGCCCTAGTTGCAATCAGTGGTGGTAATTGGCAGTTCCAGTGGGGGGTTGCTCGACAAAACAAATGGACCTCTTAAACTACATTGTCATCCTGAAAGCTCACCAGAGGAGAAGTTTATTAGAAATAATGGTACACTCATAAAGAAGTAAATTAACCGATCTGGAAGCGGAATTAGTTTTATCAACATTTTTATTTCATTAGTTTACTGTGGAAGCATATGTATATAACGTAGTCATCTAACTGTAGTTCTGTTCTCAGGAAGTTATAATCTGCCGAATATTGTAATCCTGTCAATCGGCGCTGGTCCTGAGAGAGTGCTGCTTCGGTCCAAGTGATTTCCTTCAAACAAAGCTCATGCCAGGCTGCTGGAATAGTGTCTTTGATCCCCTAATGAAGGCACACCTAGACCTGTGGTTCTGCTCCGAATTATCAGCTAGCTGCACCACATCTGTGAGCTCACACCAAGGACTTCCTGGAATAGAGAAGAATGAAGAATTAGTGCTTGTTTTCTTGTGCCCCCCCCCCATCCCCCCATCCTCCATCTCTCCGCCCCCACACTCTCTCCCTCCTCCCCATCCCTCCGCCCCCTGCCCCTCCCCCCTCTCTCTCCCCCCTCTCAATTTCTCATTTCCCCCATCCCCCCCCCACTCTCATCTCCCTCTCCGTCTCTCCCCTCCCCTCTCTCTACCTTCCCTCCCTCTCTCTCTCTCTCTCTCTCTCCCTCTCTCTCTTGTCTCATTCTCTCCTCAGTTCTATCCATCATTCTGTGACCAAAGCTGTCGGCGGCCATTATCGTGCTTGTTCGCTTTGCGCTCGTGCTCTTTGAAACAGCCGCGTCCTCCTGCTTTGATTCCGTGTTCAGCGGGGACGTAAAGTGCACCTAAAGCTTCCTCACGCTCCCTCGCGACGCGACGCCTCGCCGATCGCCGCGGTGGCCGCTCTGATTTCACGCTCGCCCGCAGACCGGCCGCCGCGATGGGGGGACGTGGAGGTCCGCTGGGCCGTGCGTGGGGGTTGGTGCGGGGGGCGGGGTGCCCCGGGCCGCCTGCCAGCCGTGCTCTGCCGCAGTGCCGGCAGGAAGAGACGCGGGCTTCGTTATTGGTGGAGTGACGTGCACCCGCCCGCCCTCTCCAGCTGCGACTACCTTCCTGCTTTGGAGCTGTGTGGTGGAGCGTTTCTCTCAGGTTCTACCCCGAAGCGTCTAACCACGGTGAAATCAGAGCGCCCGGGGCCCTCAGAGAAGTTTGTTATCAGGCAGGCGGTCGAATGACACGTTGCTGGAACACTGGTTTCAATCAGGTCCTTATAATGTGCTTAAGCACAGAGTGTGGTTGCTAACTTCATCTCCAGGACATCAAAAGTGTTCAAGGTCCTTTGAAAGAAATCAAACAGTAGGCCATGCTCAGGCTAAATCAATACTCATATCTTTCTTTTCAGGGCTTGCATTAACTTAATCCACAGGGCATTTCTATTGAAGCATATTATCAGTATAATAGAAAGTTCCGGTGATGACTTACTAATGCTAGACAAGTGAATGACTAGTACAACTAAAACCTTCACTGACAGACATTGTTTTTGACATGTGTACTTATATCCCAAACCTTTTCAAATGGCTTTAAATGGCTGTCTGAGGAGGTCAAACTAGCAGAGCCCCACGCAGTCTGGTGCCGTTTACTACATCTTAATTAGGCTAGCGGCTCCTTCTCAGTGGCCAACTTATAAGGCATAGAGTGTAATGAATGAGGTTTATTACAGCACAAAAATGATGCATCAACACAGTCTCCCCTCTTTAAACGCAGCCTGTACGGTGGAACTAACAGCTGTCTGGAAAGCAGCAAAAGATGCTTAGGAGAAGATAAAAATGTTTCTGCAAGCCAGCCAATCAGCAAGAGCTCCATTAGGCTAGAACAGACAGAACACACACACACACACACACACACACACACACACACACATTAGGGTCATTCAATTTTCCCCTCTGCTCTCCTCCAAACAGGAGAAGTGATTTGTTTTCCGTCTGCGTTTAAGCTAAAGCCTCAGACTCTTCAAAGAGGCTTAGCATTTAAATGGTCCGATCTATGCACATATTGCTGCCGCAGTTTTTAGCACATTCACATTGATTAGAACTACATGATGTGTTGTGTGAAGGGGTCACGACCTTAACTGGCAGAGTAAGACACACCGAGATGCCTGATACCCTCCGTCATCCTAGTTTGGACATATTTAGAGCCTTTGTGAGTTAATTGACTGCAACGCATTGTGTCTACAGCGTCGTTTTTTAACATTACACATCGTGTGTGCCTGTGATGGGGTCCCGCTGTTTTATGGTGGTGACAGAAATGCTTCCAGGTGTAAAGAAGTGTGAGGAGCGTCTGTGGTGAAACGGAGAGCATCCAGGCGAGGCACTCATGCGTGGCGTTCTCTCTTCCTCAACATTAAGCTTTCAGCTAGTGGATAAATAAGTGGTTAGTGGCAGCGGTGTTGGCGGGAGCGTAGCTCTCTCTCAGTGCTGCTGATTAAGATGTTAATTTTGTAGCGGCTGGTTTATAACTCGATGTGTTGGAGTGTGAGAACTAGAAAGCCTTATAGGAAAGGTGACCTTGGCTCGTGAGGTCCTTAATTGTGGTCCTCAAAGCACAGAAGCCTCCTTCTCCTGTACCCGCAGACCAGAAGTGAAGAAAAACTCCAATATCATGCAAAGCCAAGCGTGAAATGACCAGACTTTTTTTGCACGTACATTCTGCAAAAAACTCTCATTGGGATAAGTTGAAGAGCGGTGATCTGTTTGGAGTTGGCTGAGAACAAAGACATATCTCTAGACGGAGAACAAGCAGATAAAAATCAATGACTGACAAAATGGAACGAGATGGTTGTTCTCCACGGTAGCGTGACAGACTCTATGTACGATTATGTCCTCTGACTTGAATTGTGCTGAAGTTTTATGGCGTTAACTGACTTCTGGTGACAGTTATCTTGGATCGTCTGCGATGTGGGGCTGGTATGGGGGGGGGGGTTGGGGAGGGGTGTATCTGGGAGCTGGGGCTTGGTGGGGTAGTCTGGCAAGAGGGGCTTGTGGTAGGATTGGTCTGGGAGGAGTGGTTTCGTTGGGAAGGTCCTACGGAACTTCTTAGGGAAGTCTTGGTGAAGGAATCTGTGATGATGGGTTTGGTCTCAGAGGAGGGGGCGGTCAGGGAGGAGGGGCTGGGAGGAGGAGCCTGTGATGATGGGCCTGGTCTCAGAGGAGGGGGCGGTCAGGGAGGAGGAGCCTGTGATGATTGGCTTGGTCTCAGAGGAAGGGGCGGTCAGGGAGGAGGGGCTGGGAGGAGGAGACTGTGATGATGGGCTTGGTCTCAGAGAAGGGGGCGGTCAGGGAGGAGGGGCTGGGAGGAGGAGCCTGTGATGATGGGCTTGGTTTCAGAGGAGGGGGCGGTCAGGGAGGAGGGGCTTTGAGGAGGAGTCTGTGATGATGGGCTTGGTCTCAGAGGAGGGGGCGGTCAGGGAGGAGGAGCCTGTGAGGATGGGATTTGCAGGAAACTTTAAACATTTCCTGGCTTTCGCTGTTCTTTTGAGGTGGACGTGAAAGATGAGTGAAGAGAGTGAGCACTAGTGTTGGCTGCCATGATTAGCATTTTCTATCGACCATTTTGGAGAAAGGTCCAAAATCAATTTGGGCTCACCTCCTTTTGGTGATTCATATCCCGCCACTCGCTTCAAACCTCCAGAAAGGGGAGGAATATTTCTCCACTCAGCTCCGCTCACCCACAGTATGACATTTTGATTAAATGCTTCTGCCTCTTTCTGGAGTTGGGCTCTGAATCCCTCCTCAATGGGCTGTCATGGCACGAAGACTCCCCATTATTATGGATTTATAGTTACTTCACTGTCAGCGAACTCAGGAAGGCCCACCCTGCCTTTGCTGAATAATTCCTCTGATGGCAAAATCTGGGTAGTCTTAAGAAGGGTCTTCCTCCCCTCCCCCGCACCCTCACCCCAGCGTTAATGCAAACGCAGGACTGGGTCGTGTCTTTCCTATTCTTAAATCAAACCGTTGTGTGGATTGAAAAGCCTGAAAGGAGATTTGGATTGGAGATGTCTCTGATTATGAACATTGTCTGGCCATTAAGTGTCATTCAGAAGCCGTAGTTTGATCAGGCTTGTCATGAGATATGTGATAAAGATGTATGCATCCCAAATAATACCTGCTATGGGTGCGGTGAGCTATCACTCTGTGAATGAGAATACAAATGAAATGTATTTATGAATTCCAGCCAATTTCACAGAACTTTTTTGTGTTTTGATTTGTTTTCTGAGTGGCTGATGATGGTTAATGAAAGGCTAGAACAGGAATTGAATGACAATTATGGCTTGCTGTGAAAGTCCTTGTTCGTACACACAGAGGAGAGTTATTCCATTCAAGGGAGGGGGAAGGGAGAGAGGGAGGGAGAGAGAGATGGAGCTAGAGAGATAGATAGATAGAGAGAGAGAGAGAGAGAGAGAGAGAGAGAGAGAGAGAGAGAGAGAGAGAGAGAGAGAGAGAGAGAGATGGGGGTGTGTGCAAAAGCCCCGATTAGGGTAATCATGGAATGCATATTTGTAATTTTATTCTATAACACAAAGGTAATGGGCAAAAACATTAACCACTGAGAGATTTTTGAATGTTGTATTCAAACCAATCATTTCAGAAAGTGACGAGTGTGTGTGAGGCCACTGTTTGGCCCAGTATGTTTTTGTTTATAAAGTGATGATTGAGGGATCTGATTGGTATAGAAAGTGGTATAGAAATATGAGACTATATTTGCACATTTTTTATTATTCAATTTATTATCAAATTTAAGACGATTTTACAGGCTTCTGTGTTGTCTGGTGTAACAGTGTTTTTTTATTCACTGTGTTTTAATGCTTAATTGTATAAAAAGCCATTGTTTCTTTTTTTAAATGAACCACATTGAACATAATTTGTGGGTCCATTTAAGAACTGTTTTTGTTGGACAGGAGTTGCATTCAAACGATTGTACTCATAGAGCCTGGATGAAGCTCTGTGTCTTAGAGGATACTCGCTTTAATCAGCGTTGATATTGAAGTCTTGGTTTTGCTGCATCTAATTGTAAGAATTTTTCATTTTGTGTCTTTTGTTAGAGAGTATCTAACTGGGGCTGAAAGAGGTTTAGAATTGGTGTCCCGTGCGTTAGAGTTACACCAGCAGTCCGGTGTGAGAGGATGTAAATGGGACTTAAAGTAGTTTCTGAGTTTGCGAGTGATGAGGAATGTTTCTTCAGCTGTGGTCTGCATCACTAATCAGAAGTACAGCAGTAAAGCATCTCTTTGACTTCTAAGTATGACAACTTGACTTTGAGGAATTGCATGACTGGGCCACAACTCTTGATCTGATTGCAAATCAAAACCTCTTGAATGCCATTTTATTTAATATTAAATCTGTTCATCCTTCTCAAAGTTTCAGAAAGAGAGAACAAGTTGTATTTAGTGTCTGAATGAATGACCAGGGGCAGGGTACCATGTACCAGTGAGGGCGAACTGTGTGTGTGTGTGTGTGTGTGTGTGTGTGTGTGTGTGTGTGTGTGTGTGTGTGTGTGTGTGTGTGTGTGTGTGTCGCTGCATGTGTGTGTCTGCGTGTGTGTCTCTGCATGTGTGTATGTGTGTTTTCTGTAAATAGACTTATTGAAGCTCAGGTAGAGTAGTTGAATTAAAGTTAAATAAGGAAAGGCAAAAATAAGGTAAAAATTTAAAATTAAAAAAGGTAAATAATTTATACCCAATATTAGACGGTTAAATAATAATAATAATAATAATAATAATAATTATTATTATTATTATTATTATCAATAATAATAATAATTTATTGCTTTTGTTACTTTTAGTACTACTACTAATAGCATTAGTATTTGTTAGTAATAACATTTTATTTCATAGCACTTTTAAAATTGGTTTATAAAGTGTTTTATAAAAATACATTTTTAATAGAAGATGAATGAAAGTGAAATCATTTAGAGGAAATTACATGAGGTAAGGACTTTAATCTTGTGTCAGAACACAGGTGAGGTCAGCTGGTAGTGAGACAGCAGGAACACAGGTGAGGTCAGCTGGTAGTGAGACAGCAGGAACACAGGTGAGGTCAGTTGGCAGTGAGACAGCAGGAACACAGGTGAGGTCAGCTGGTAGTGAGACAGGAACACAGGTGAGGTCAGCTGGTAGTGAGACAGCAGGAACACAGGTGAGGTCAGCTGGCAGTGAGACAGCAGGAACACAGGTGAGGTCAGCTGGTAGTGAGACAGCAGGATCACAGGTGAGGTCAGCTGGTAGTGAGACAGCAGGAACACAGGTGAGGTCAGTTGGTAGTGAGACAGCAGGAACACAGGTGAGGTCAGCTGGTAGTGAGACAGCAGGAACACAGGTGAGGTCAACTGGTAGTGAGACAGCAGGAACACAGGTGAGGTCAGCTGGTAGTGAGACAGGAACACAGGTGAGGTCAGCTGGTAGTGAGACAGGAACACAGGTGAGGTCAGTTGGCAGTGAGACAGCAGGAACACAGGTGAGGTCAGCTGGTAGTGAGACAGGAACACAGGTGAGGTCAGTTGGCAGTGAGACAGCAGGAACACAGGTGAGGTCAGCTGGTAGTGAGACAGCAGGAACACAGGTGAGGTCAGCTGGCAGTGAGACAAGAACACAGGTGAGGTCAGCTGGTAGTGAGACAGGAACACAGGTGAGGTCAGCTGGTAGTGAGACAGGAACACAGGTGAGGTCAGTTGGCAGTGAGACAGCAGGAACACAGGTGAGGTCAGCTGGTAGTGAGACAGGAACACAGGTGAGGTCAGCTGGTAGTGAGACAGGAACACAGGTGAGGTCAGCTGGTAGTGAGACAGCAGGAACACAGGTGAGGTCAGCTGGCAGTGAGACAGCAGGAACACAGGTGAGGTCAGCTGGCAGTGAGACAGGAACACAGGTGAGGTCAGCTGGTAGTGAGACAGCAGGAACACAGGTGAGGTCAGCTGGTAGTGAGACAGCAGGAACACAGGTGAGGTCAGCTGGTAGTGAGACAGGAACACAGGTGAGGTCAGCTGGCAGTGAGACAGCAGGATCACAGGTGAGGTCAGCTGGTAGTGAGACAGCAGGATCACAGGTGAGGTCAGCTGGTAGTGAGACAGCAGGAACACAGGTGAGGTCAGCTGGTAGTGAGACAGCAGGATCACAGGTGAGGTCAGCTGGTAGTGAGACAGCAGGAACACAGGTGAAGTCAGCTGGCAGTGAGACAGCAGGAACACAGGTGAGGTCAGCTGGCAGTGAGACAGCAGGAACACAGGTGAGGTCAGCTGGTAGTGAGACAGCAGGAACACAGGTGAGGTCAGCTGGTAGTGAGACAGCAGGAACACAGGTGAGGTCAGTTGGCAGTGAGACAGCAGGAACACAGGTGAGGTCAGCTGGCAGTGAGACAGGAACACAGGTGAGGTCAGCTGGCAGTGAGACAGCAGGAACACAGGTGAGGTCAGCTGGCAGTGAGACAGGAACACAGGTGAGGTCAGCTGGTAGTGAGACAGGAACACAGGTGAGGTCAGCTCAAAAAAAGAGAAGTTAATAAAAGAGATACTGTACGGTACATTATATCCTCAGGACACGAGAGAACTGAAAGTCAGGAACAACTAAATGGAAAAGTGGGTGATTAAAATTAAAAGATTTTTAAAGGAGCAAAAACAAAAAATATGGTTAAAGCAGAACAATTTATTTAAATGTCTTCCAGAAGTAAATGGTATGAACTGAATGAATACTTAAGACAGTCAATAAAGAACGGAAAGGTTTTCTTTAAAAATATAAAATGTATATAACAATTTAAACTATACAATATATAATCATAGCAATTTCGGATAAATTCATTCAGCTTGACACTACATTAGAGGAACCAGCAATTTATTTTGTTGTACAAAATAATACATATAATTTTTACATGCCATATAAATGTTTGCTATAATGTTTGCTAGCCTGTATTGACAACTCCATATGAACTAGCATATGTTACTGCATTTAGTGCTCCAAGTTCATGAAGGTAACCAGTGTGATAGCTTGTTTTACAATCTAATTACAGACCGCCACTCTGTGTGCTATAAGAGTCATTAGTCTACTGCAAGCAAAATTAGACAGTAATGTAATCACAGACTGTAGGTTGTGTTTCAGTCTCTGCATGATAAACCGGCTCTTGCTGCATGGGTTGCCATGGGTTGCCATGGGTTGCCCTGGGTTGCAGTGGGTTGCCATGGTTTGGGATGGCTCAGAAGCCCCGCCTTGTTCCCATGCTGTGTTGCCACGGGCACACAAAGGCCATCTTCACACTGGTCACTTCATGCATCTTGAATATGAGGATTATATCCGGCTAAGATTCAACCATGTGCATTTACACCAGGGAGTGAAACCTGCCCCCAGATTCATCTGAATGAATAATGCACATTAACTGTTTCTTTTTCTGTATAAAAATGCCACTTGATCTTTGACTTTTGTTTTTTATAGCTAAAAGAAAACAGGCACCTTAGGTATATATAATATTTTTTAACATAAAATATTTTAAATTTAAAATAGAAAACTCTCACTTGCATGTAAATGCAATGTATATATATATATATATATATATATATATATATATATATATATATATATATATATATATATATAAATTACAACTTTGAAGCATAAATATAAAACTATATAATAAGAATATATAATAAGAGATTATTATATGTATAATATATATGTAATATATAATAAGAGATTTAATTTTTTATCTCTCTCTTTCTCTCGGATATATATTATATCTCTCTCTCTCTCTCTCTCTTTCTCTCTCTCTCTCTATATATATACATATATATATATGCAAAAAAGTAGCTCTCTCTCTCTCTCTCTCTCTCTCTCATCTTTCTCTCTCTCTCTCTCTCTCTCTCTCTCTATATATATATATATATATATATATATATATATATATATATATATATATATATATATATACATATATACATATATATATGTATATATATATATATAGAGAGAGAGAGAGAGAGAGAGAGAGAGAGAAAGATAAAGAGAGAGAGAGAGAGAGAGAGAAAGAGAGAGAGAGAGAGCTACTTTTTTGCACTTGGCTAAAGTGCATAATGAACCATGAACAGTCTTCACTCCTGCTGACGTGATCTGGGCTTTTGGATCTCAGTTGGTCTTTAAAGGGACTTTGGTGCTTTTGCACCTGCATTTAAAGGGGGATAATCCCGAAACCGTATATAATCCTGACAGTCAAGACACATGAAAGGAGCAGGTGTAAACCTGTCCGAGACGACGAGCTGGATCAGCTCAGACCCGTGGACACTGATGATGTTTAAAGGAATCCAGAGCAGAGTGAACTAGAGTTAAATAAAGGGGCTAGAATGCAGTTCACCAAAACACTATTAACCCCCACAACACCAGCCTTATTTAAATGGAGATCCATCCGTCTAACTGGTCATTTGCCAGTGATTCCGGGAAATAGCACATATGTTTGTTCATTTACCACCTTGGCACGCCCCGGAATAGCCAGCCAAGCCGCTCACCAGCAGACTAGATGTCACAATAAACCGGGTTTATCCATGTGAGCTTCTTTACAGGAATATGGCAGTATGGCTTGAGTCTTGTATACGAGCCTATTTAAGATTCTGTCCATGGGATGTTTTTTTGTTTTTTTTTCTCTGAGTAATTCAAAATATTCTTCCAGTCGAGACAATCATAAAAAGATTTGGACTGCATGGAATTTTATGGAGTGGTTATAGGCAATCAGACACAAGCTATGTTTAAAGGGC
Source organism: Brachyhypopomus gauderio (assembly GCF_052324685.1). Lineage (NCBI taxonomy): Eukaryota > Metazoa > Chordata > Actinopteri > Gymnotiformes > Hypopomidae > Brachyhypopomus > Brachyhypopomus gauderio. The sequence goes on along the minus strand of NC_135221.1, from coordinate 3,671,029 downwards.
ACGCCACACATGCTGACCAGAGAAGCTATCCTTTTTGTTTTACTGGATACGTCTACCCTGTCTGTGTTTGCAAAAATAAAAGAACAGGTAATCTCAGTACCCAGTGCTGCACTGTTCGCCTCTCTGACCTGTTTGTGTCAGGAGCAGAGAACAGAGGGCTTGCCGTGTTATTTCGCTAACACTTTACTTAATGCACCTGTCAGGGAGACACATTTTAACCCCATCATCAATATGGCATGACACCTGTCATAACGATTCTGGTTAGTTTGTGACATCTGCCTCTGCCATGCCTCCTGGTTCCCTTCACGGGGTTATGTAACATTTGGCAAGTACACCCTTTCTACCCAGATAAAGATATATTCATCAATAATTTTGTTTACCCTGCACACCATTTTAAGACACTGCTGGAGTCGTGTTGCTTAGAAGCTTAGCGTGCAACTCCTGCACACAGAAGCTTCTCACACTCCTTTGACCCTTCTACACGGAAGCATCTTTAACTTCTCTGCATGGAAGCAAGTAGCTTCTGACCGCTGACTTCTGACAACACTTCTTGACCTCTGAAGTAATTAGCTTCATTAATAAGTTCTTGCGTGCCATTAATGTCTAAATCTGCTCAAGCTGAACTTCTTACTTAACACATGATGCTATCCAACGTCCTGTTCAACCCCTCCACTAGTACATAAGCCAATGCTGAGTTTTTAATATCAGCCCCTGGCTTATCTCACCTGTGCTTTATCTCTGCGGTCCAAGTGTCTCTGCTAAATCCTGCTTTTGTCATTTTTATCTGCAAATCCCTTTCCCGGTAGTGCCCAGAGGAAGAGAGGTCCCCCCTTTGATTGAATCTGTCCCTTATCAAGGTTTTTTCCTCATGTGCATCTCAGGAAGGCGTCCATTCCTCTAGTCTGCTCTCTAGGGGCCTCCACCTGATGCCCAGAAAAGCTTCTTGGTAATTATTTGTTGCAAATATTGCTACCAAAAAGCCCTGAGAACATCACCAAGCCTAATTCCCCAGTGTTTTCATGAGGAAATAATAACTCAGTCACTTTTAGCAAATCTTAGATTATGCACATCACTTAATCAACCCTGTTTTTGTGTTTTTTTTTTATGTCCATAAGATAAAGAGTAGCTAAATTTTTCACATGCTCTTTGAAAATATAAATAGTTGATCTTTTACCCTGATGCATATGTATCATGCATATAGACTAACCTGGTTTTAACTGAGCCATGCGTCTTCGTGTCTGTGGTCAGAGCGTGATGTAAACGCACCTGGTGGTGGCCCGTGTTCGTTCACACTCATCTCTCCTCTGCTTCTGTCTTCATTAGTCACAGTGTGGCACCAACTGCACATGTCGCCTTGTTTGGAACAACATATTGATTTACATCTGACAGCTACATTTTGTGCGTTCTTGCTGTGGTTTGCTTTTGCGTACCAGTGCTCTGAGCAGCGGCAGGTTCCAGAACATTCCTCCCTTCACACGGATTGAGTTTTCACATCAGACCAGCTACAGTCAAACCGATGGATCAGTACCATTTGCTCCATTAATTGGTCCGCTAGCCCCCCCCCCCCCCCCCCCCTCCCCTTGCGTTTTGCATATGAAGAGTGCAAATATTGAATTTCTGCAAATATTGAATTTGTCTAAGTGTGTGTCTGCCCGGCGTTTGACAGCATATGGCCAGGCGTCCGTGGTGACAGGAGCAGGCGTGTCGTAATGGAGGCACGTGGACTCGGTGTGATAATCACGCTGTGTCATTCCGGGGGGCAATTACACAGCTTGGTGTGAAATGAGAAATCTGCCTCTTTCCTGCTGTCGTAATGGAGGTTCCGGCCATTAGTTAAACGAGAGTCTCTCACTGGCTGTAATCAGACATGAAGAACGCGTTCCGAGTCTCCATCAAGGAACATCTGCTTGTAGGAGGCAGAGCTGCTAGTCCATTCTTCTGCTCTGGAAGAGTCCACACGCATCGGTAAACGCGCTCCACGCCCAAACATACACCGCTCTCTCCTTCCCAGAGTGCTTTGTGCTCACATTGCTCACCATGGCTTCTCTTTTCAAACATATATCTATAGATAGCAGCCAGCCAGCTCCTCATGGATATTTTCTTCTATCCCTTTGTGTACAGCGAAATTAATTATATACCAATCATCTCCAACAGCTGTCTCCTCTTCTTCACGTGTTGTTTTTTTTTTTTTTTGTTTTTTTCCCTCCCCAAAAACAGAGCAGCTCTCCAGCCAACAAGGCCCGCCCCCACTGCCACCCGCTCCACACCAGCACAAGCAGCACCCGTCAATCACCTCGCTGGCCAATCAGGCGGTGGACCTGCAGAGTGCGTCAGAATGCGTGCAGCTGCAGGAGAACTGGGTTCTGGGTAGTCACGTGGACCTGGAGAGCAGGTGAGCGTTCTGCATAGTCACAATTCATATTATCCCATTATGTCCTTAATCGATCATTTGGAATCCTGTTATAAGTTGTGCTCTAGACCAGTTGAGACGATGCTTCTTTTCATTTTCGTTAAAATGTTCAGTTTTTCGTTATTGTTCAGCCCTCTTTGACGTGTTCAGAGGGGCTGTCCATTTGTTTAGACTTTTGCGTGACGTGAGTTGTGTTTTTTTGTTATTGTTTTTCAACACGCGCAGGCAGTGACGTCACTCACGTGGCACGGCCGGTCTGTTTCACGTTAGCGTGGCCGTTAAGTCCCCTAAGTAAATGTTGTGCGTCTGAGATCAGTCTGGGTATTATACACCCCGCTGTCGCGGTGGGCAACTTGAAGATTGCGACCTAGACAGTCTGAGTATATTTGTCTGCGTCTGATACGAGCGTTGGGTTGACCTTGCCCTCCATAACAGAAGCAGCAGGCAGAGCGTGTGCCTTCATCAGTTATCAACAAGGACAACATTCACCGTGTGAGGAGGAGCGTGCAGGTGGGAGAGGGGGGGGGGGGGGGGGGGTTCCACCTCGTCTCCCTAGATGCTCCCTACATGTAGTTTGTTTTATTATCATGCATATTCCTCACGTGGATTAAAAAGCCTTCAACTGTATTCACCTGCTCCTGTATTATATGTAATGCCTCTAATATTAATGGTGATTACATTTTTTGCCCCTGATATGCCTAATTGGATTAATCCTGAATTAAGGGGTTAGCACTTTATTTTTTTTATTTGCCTGACAGTTTGAACCATGTGGGGTCTTAATAAAAAAGACGCCGTGATTCAACATCCAGCCTTTGTTTATTAGAAACGTGCACAACAAGTTGTGATGAAGATCGGTTCCCATGGTAACTCCAGATCTCTAAAATCAGCGTTTTTCTTTCCAGTAGGTAAAGTTCCTCTCAGCCTGTCTCCACATGCCAGGACCGTGAAGGTTTTGCCATAAAAACGTTGTTTTGATGTTTTGCATTTAAAAAAATGTCCTTTGTTTCAATGTTGTTTTTTTTCTCAATTCATTTCAATACATTTTTTAATTAAGTGAGGTGTTTGCATTGCCTCTTCGCTTAGTTAATATAGATGTATAATATACTTATGACTGTGTGGGTGTATGTGTACATGTGTATATATATATATATATATATATATATATATATATATATATATATATATATATATATATATAGAGAGAGAGAGAGAGAGAGAGAGAGAGAGAATTCTGAATCAATTTTTCCCCATAAGAAATACCTGAAAATGGATTAATCCATTCTCAACCGTCAAGTTAAATTTCAATGCTAAGTCCGTCACACGAATGCCTTTTTCATACTTCTCTATGATCGCCCTTTTCAACTCTATTGTTTTTCTTACAAAAAAAAAACACAAAAAACAACAAAAATACAGCAAAAGCTTGGAGCACAGGGTTTAAAACCCACTGAACAACAGTGCCAACTAACGCCAACTAGCGGCTTGTGACCGAAGTAATGAACTGTATTTTGTTTACAAAAGTCACGTGAGTCAGGTCGGATTCCGAAGTTCTGTTCGAGTTCCGAAACAAAATTGTCTTGAAATTTTGTGTCAAACTCAGAATTTGTTGAGTACTGAGACGGTTGAGTTCCGGGGTTCTACTGTATATCCACACACACACACACACACACACACACACACACACACACACACACACACACACACACACACACACACACACACACACAGGGTATCAGGTTGTCTCTGGGTCTCAGGTTGTCTCTGGGTCTCTGGGTCTCTGGATCTCAGGTTGTCTCTGGGTCTCTGGATCTCAGGATGTCTCTGGGTTTCTGGTTCTGCTCTGGTTCCTTTGCAGTGGCACATTGGGAATGAATCTGAACTTTGCCAGCTGCATCGGGGCTTCCTGAGAGGTTCATTAGGACTGAGAGTTCAGTAATGAAGAGGCCTTGTGTTCATTTACCCCTCACTCACCTCCCAGCGGTGTCCAGCTGTAAACGCTGTAAACACAGGAGCTCCAAACACTGCTCATCTCACTATGAGCTAAACCGCAGGTGAAATTACAACAAAGCTTTGAGAAAAGACTGCTTGTATTTGCATTTTTCTTGCGCTTTTTCTTGCTACCTTGCTATAAATGCTTACATTCCATCCAGGGCTTAGTGCAGGCAGGTTTCATTCAGTCCATGTCTTTAGCAGCCCCTACCTGCATAACTTAAGCGTTTTCCTTCATCTGTGTAGCCCTCTACTCTAACTGTGCAAAGCGCCCAGTCTTTTGACTGTATCTGACTGACTGCTTTTTGAAGTGCTCGAACTCTGAGATGGCGTGTAAAATATTATTGATTGTTACTGACGAACCTCCGCGTGAGTGAGAAAAAAATCAATTAATGCAGGAGAAATGTTCTGCTGCGACTCATGATGAAAACCTCGCCGTCACGGAGGAGAAATTTGAAAAGGATCTGTTCAGCGGTGCTTGGTGTCTGCCTCATTTTTTACAAGGCCATTTCTGTTACACTTAATTGTGCAAAGCAACACGGAGGAAGGAACATCGGATATAAAAGCTTTTGTACTCGCGCTGAAGGATGCAGTCCTGAACCGTTTGGATATTCATTGTAGGTACTCAGATTTGCTCAGTTCTTAACTCCCTAACATGCTAATTACCCTTCACTTCTCTCCCTCTCTCTGACACACTTCCGCACCCATCTCTTCTCAGTCTCTCCATCCATCCCTCACTCTCCACGGTCTCCCTCTTCCTCCTGCACTCTTTTAACCTCCAAAGTTTCCACTCTTGAACCTGCCACAAACAGTGTGATCTTTACACATCAAGAGAAAGGCACTGTCCTAAAATGGCAGCAGCGCGGGAACCTCTGGGGAGCGTCTCAAAATACCGCCACTCCGGCGAGAGCGGAGAAAGCACCTGCTGCGTGCCTCCCCCCGCTGGGACAGCAGATGCCTCCGTCACCGCCGCCAGACTGGAGGAGGCCTGATCGAATCAGCTATTCTCAGCCGGCAGTTTCCTCACACAACTCTGTATTCTGCGATGTCTTCCCCTGTTTTGTTGGCCTGTTTGCTGTGCAGACTACAGTCCGGATGTTGAATGAGCCGTTTAAGACGAGCTCTCGTGGCTCCTGTAGCTCGCCGGGTGGATGGGGTTTTATCGTTATTTGAAAGGCCTGCAGTCACGCTGGGCTTTGCAGAAATCAGAACCGAAATCAGCACAAGCGTCGTTCCGTGCAGACTAGCTGCAGCTCACTCGCAAACAGCAGCAGACGGATTAGAAATCCTCCCCGACACAGCTAGCCAAGCAGGAGTGAATGATGCATGCAGCAAAACCCATGAGCTTTCATTAGGTGCATCTGGAAGGGCTTCACACATATGTGTGTGTGTGTGTGTGTGTGTGTGTGTGTGTGTGTGTGTGTGTGTGTGTGTGTGTGTGTGTGTGTGTGTGTGTGTGTGTGTGTGAGTTTTGGGGGTGTGGGGGTTCAGATCGAACACATGGTGCTGTAATTACAATTGCACAGTGTGTTTTTGTTTGTGTCCCAGGGATTTTTGCAGGAGAGTGTTGTTAGTCTTGATGACGTTTCTGCTGCTGGTGATGAGAGCTCGTGATTATGTATTGTTTTGGTTGGTGTTGCTGAAGAACAGTTTACATCTGAAGATTGGTTTAATTTTCTTTCTTTTTTTTCATGTGTTGTAAAACTCTGGGACTCTTGCACAGTTAAATATACACCATAAGAACTCGATCATCTGTCATTTACAAAAAAAGGAGAGAGCGCTGTGTCCTCGGATTTGGCTTAGGAAGAGTTGAACACACACACCAGAAATCCCTGCGGGTAACTTTACTGAGGAGAGGCTAATTCTGGTGGCCATGTTCATTGAACTGGCTTAGTACAGAATTGGAACTAGCAGAAAGAGGATGTTATCGAGGGACCAGGGTAACTGGGTGTGTGTGCACATTTGTGTGTGTGGAAACTTTGTGTATTTTCCTACAATTTTGAATATCTCTACATCTCTTACTGCAGCACACTACACTGCTTACCTGGAATGTTCTTTGGGTTTATTTACATATAGATTGTACTGAAGTACATAAAGTTTCCGGACTGAAGTCTCAGCTGTGCAAGAAAAGTGGCTCTATATTAGTAGCTGCCAGTTTGTATATGAAGAAGTTTATATCTGCATTCATTCCAGCTCGTTTTCTTTCTTTGTGTTTCCTAATATCCTTACTGCCATAGGAACAAAAAGCGATGCAAAAAGATACGTCATTAATACAATGGCCTTTAATATTAAAATGCCTAAACATTTGACATGACAAATTCTTAATTCTGTTGGCCCAAAGGTGTTCAACAAGAACCGATCAGCAAGAATGAGTGTTGTATAGAAGTGTTCATTAACATCGGTGCTGTATAGAAGTGTTCATTAACATCGGTGTTGTATAGAAGTGTTCATTAACGTCGGTGTTGTATAGAAGTGTTCATTAACATCGGTGTTGTACAGAAGTGTTCATTAACATTAGTGTTGTATAGAAGTGTTCATTAACATCAGAGTTGTATTAAAGTGTTCATTAACATTAATGTTGTATTAAAGTGTTCATTAACATTAGTGTTGTATAGAAGTGTTAATTTACATCGGTGTTGTATAAAAGTGTTCATTAACATCAATGTTGTATAGAAGTGTTCATTAACATCAATGTTGTATAGAAGTGTTTGACTTCTATCTATCTTAACATCTTCGACTCTAAAGCCAGGTTAGGTCCCAGGGAGTTCAAAGGTCAGTTACAGTCCTGGTCCTGAAGGAAGTAGCACAGATGTTCACATAGACCAGCGGCGTGTACTTAAGGAAACCTTGTAATGCCCACTGAGGACCTGCATATGGTTCTGTCTAACATGCATGGCAAATCCACCTCTCCTGAACTCAAACTGGCCATGATAAACTAGCAGGCCAGCATTCAAGGTGTCTAGGAACACCTGTTCATGACCATAGAGTCCACATGCCACGAGCTGCTACTACAGTCTACATGTCTATAGTCTACAGTAGTTCCTGTTAAATAAGCCCGTCTACGGCTAGAGTCTTGTTTAAAAGCTGTAGTTCCTACCAGTTATTTAATTTAATTTTTTCCTATTGTCCAATTCTAAGTATTGTTGATGATGAACAATGCCTGTGTTGTTTTAATTATTATATAGTTTTTTATTATATATATTTTAAATATTATTTTATATATGTTTTATTATATTATATTTTGTATTTTATTTTAAATATAAAATATAATATTAGTGTAAGCATTAAAACAGGTTTTAAGATAACTTGGACCAACCAAATCTCTAATAACATATTTAATAAGGCATTTAAAAAGACATATGATGTTTACGGACATATTTAATGAGCTATTTAAGAACATTTATAATAAGGTGTTTAAGAACATATTTAGTAAGATTTTTAAAAACATTTAATAAGGTGTTTAAGAACATATTTAATAAGGTCTTTAAGAACATATTTAATAGGGTGTTTAAGAACATATTTAATAAGGTCTTTAAGAACATATTTAATAGGGTGTTTAAGAACATATTTAATAAGGTCTTTAAGAACATATTTAATAGGGTGTTTAAGAACATATTTAATAAGGTCTTTAAGAACATATTTATTAGGGTGTTTAAGAATATATTTAATAAGGTGTTTAAGAGCACATTTAATAAGGTGTTTAGGAACATATTTAATAGGGTGTTTAAGAATATATTTAATAAGGTGTTTAAGAGCACATTTAATAAGGTGTTTAGGAACATATTAAATAGGGTGTTTAAGAACATGCTTTTGGGGGAATACGAGGCTGCATTGTGGTCCATTGCTGGAGTTCTTCAGAGCCGGACCTGTCCAGCTCTGTTGCTATAGCGCTCTTTACATCATGGCAATCCCTTTAGCGCTTTAAGTCAACAAGGGACCCTTTCAATAGAGCGCTCTTTTTCTCCTGAGCTGCTCTAATTCACTGTGTATCACATTAATTCCAGGAAAGGACTTGTGTTCGTTCTTTTTTTTTTCTTTCTTTCTCTTTCCGCTCCACCCTGTCGCCTGCAGGACTTTGTCCCGCGTCTCCCGTTGCTCCGTGGCATTCCAGCCGTCAGCGCGGGGACGGGGGGACTCTGTGTCCCGCACTTGGAGCGGCGAGATTCCCATTCAGTCGCTTTGCGGACAAACATGGTGCTCGCACGCTGTGAAAAGGGTTGGCGCGGATTAACTGAGTCCTTCTCTCTGCCTGCCGTCACACTGTTGCTAATCAATTAAAGGCTGTTTGGCCTGAAAACGGCACACAGTCAGTGTATTTGTTAATCGCTTTTGAAGGCTTTTAATGTGGCTCATTCAGCGTTAACTGGCCCAGAACCAATCCATGCCAGTGTGTAAAACTGTGTGTGTGTGTGTGTGTGTGTGTGTGTGTGTGTGTGTGTGTGTCTGGCATGGCTCTGTTGCAGCAAAAGTCAGTACAGATTATAAATCAGAGCTTTCCATAAGAAAGAACTTGAATGACCATCAGTACACTTGAAAGTCTGTGTATTGGAGTGAGTAGAAGACCCCCCCCCCCCCCCCCCACATACCTGCATGTGACCCTGACCCCCCCCCCCCACACCTGCATGTGACCCTGACCCCCCCCCCCCCCCACACACCTGCATGTGACCCTGTAGACCCACCCCCCCCACACCTGCGTGTGACACTGACCCCCCCCCCCCCCCCCCCCACACCTGCATGTGACCCTGACCCCCCCACACACACACACACACCTACATGTGACCCCGCAGACCAGAGCAGCGTGCAGCACCTTAGGAAAAACTAAAAACACCAGCCAACTTGATTAATCATGCAATCACATTGCGTCTATAAACTAATAATGCAATGATTCGATGATGTGATTCCTGAGTGGCTCATGCAGTATTGGTATGAACTGCACATATAAGGATTGTTGTTCTGTTGTAATTTCTTTATCCTCGACTTCATCCGTGATTTGTCCTGCATTAAGGAACCCATTATGATAAGCTAATTCACAGCACTGCGTCTCTTTGAATGCTAATGTCTTTCTTTTCTTTTTCAGTAATTCTGGACCATTTTTGGTTCTAGTGCGGATTCAGAGACTAATTAAAACAGTAAATTCAATACAAAACCGAATTCACAGAGGGCTCTTTTTTGCCCCAATGTAGTAAATTATTCCCACAAATCACTGCAGGAACTTGGATTAAATATTCAACAGCATGAACAAACCAAACGTTTAGAGAATGCTGGCCATTCAGATGAGTGTTTCTGCCTTCTGTGGTCTCGGCCGTTAATAGCATGTTTTTATTGTCTAGTGGATATACTGTATAATGACACAGAGAGCCGTCAGCTGTGGTCTAAAATTACAGAGACACAGGCTCTTTTACTTGTTCTCCTGTAACTCTCCAGTCACCTGCACTACATGATGAGAATTTCCTTGATGAATGCACAAACGATGCACGGTGTTTTAGTGCAACAAAACTGTTTATTCATTTTGAAAGACCAACGCTCATTTTTTTTTAAGAATGTGTTTTGATGTAATCAAGTCAGCATTGTATATTTTCAATAAGCGGAACATGACTCAGACTTAAATGATGGTTTGAAACGTTTATAAATACACAGTGGTATTTTTTGTAATGTGTTGTCTAGACGTTTGTTCTGAAGAATATTCCACTGCAGTCTTCATCATTTCCTGTTCATTCTGCATCTGACCAATCATTTTTTTATGTGTTGTTAGGCACTTCCTGCTGAAGACGGGCACTGCCACGCCCTCCCTCTTCACCACGCCCAATCCAGGTTACACCATGGCATCTGGGGCTGTCTGTTCCCCGTCGGCCCGCCCCTTTCCCCGAAACAACCTATCAAGAGGAGCGTTCAAATTCAAGAAGTCACCGAAACATTGTTCCTGGAAATGTACTGCTCTAAGTGCAGTGGGCGTGGCCACCCTGCTCTCCGTCATGCTCTGCTACTGTATAGGTAGGCGTATTTATACTGGTGTGTTTGCGTATGTAAGCGTGTGTGTGTGTGTGTGTGTGTGTGTGTGTGTGTGTGTGTGTGTGTGTGTGTGTGTGTGTGTGTGTGTTCGTTCAGTGCACGTTCTCAGGTGTGGAGACTAGACAGACCTGGTTCCATTAGAATGGGGAAATAGCCCATCAGAAAGAGTTTTGTGTCCCTGAACCTTTCATCTGAGCCCCAAACACCTGGTGCCCATGCTCCAAATGATTCTCCCTGGAAACACACACACACACACACACACACACACACACACACACACACACACACACACACACACACACACACACACACACACACACACACACCTGCCCCAACACACCGCGCTCACTGGTTGATTAATATCTCCATCCCAACAGGAACCACGTGACCTGACCCCAGCGTTTTCCCTTAACTTGTGTTCCGCTCTGTGGATTCTGTGTGTGTGTTTTTTTAACGACACTCCTCCAGTTCCCTCTGCCCTTCTCTTCCTTATCGTTGTCCCCCTGCTGTGAATGTCACAGTCTGCGCCCCCTCCTTCAAAAGCGGGAGCACCATTTGAAACGCACCCGCCTGTAGATCAAACAGGGAGGAGAGCGTCGCACAGAGACACGTCTCTCCTCAGTCCTCGCCGTCACCGGGAACTTTGAAGGCGACTTTTTCCCAAGGCACCCTCGCCTATACACGCACACGCTGCTGCTTTCTGAGAGAACTAGAAAGTGTTTGCCTAAGATTTAACACAGTAACATGAAACAGTGACGTCCGGATGAAAGAGGGAGATAGGGAAGGAGGAGAGAGAGAGAGAGAGAGAGAGAGAGAGAGAGAGAGAGAGAGAGAGAGAGAGAGAGAGAGAGAGAGAGAGAGAGAGAGAGAGAGAGAGAGAGAGAGAGAGAGATATTTCCATGTCAAATAATAGGAGCACAGGGACAGAACTCTCAGCCATCTTCTGGTTCTTACGAATGTCTTCAGCCTTCAGCAGGGTTCCATCTGTGTGGTGGGCCGACTCAACTCTCCCTTTCTCTCCTGGTCTTTAGTGAAATGTGCCTAGCAAGTGTCTACATTTGCTGCTAAAGAGAATCCATAAAGCCTTCTTGTGCCCTAAGTGTGGTATTTGAACCCATTGTGTAGTCTGCAATGCGGAGGCAGTCTATGAGGCACTATTCTTAAATAGACAATAGTCTATTTATTAAGTATGACAACATTAATGTTAAAAAAATGAAAATAGACACATTTTCTTTTTCCCTTTACACACATTCGTTTGCCCACTTACCCTTATACCCACCCAACACCACTCACATACTGTAACCGTCCTGAACACCCACCCAACACCACTCACCTATCCATCCTGAATACCCACCCAACACCACTCACATAACCGTCCTGAACACCCACCCAACACCACTCACCTAACCCTCCTGAATACCCACCCAACACCACTCACCTAACCCTTCTGAACACCCACCCAACACCACTCACCTAACCCTCCTAATAACCCACCCAACACCACTCACCTAACCCTTCTGAACACCCACCCAACACCACTCACCTAACCCTCCTGAACACCCACCCAACACCACTCACCTAACCCTTCTAAATACCCACCCAACTCTACTCACCTAACCATCCTGAATACTCACCCAACACCACTCACCTAACCCTCCTGAGCACCCACCCAACACCACTCACCTAACCCTCCTGAGCACCCACCCAACTCCACTCACCTAACCATCCTGAACACCCACCCAACACCACTCACCTAACCCTCCCAATAACCCACCCAACACCACTCACCTAACCATCCTGAACACCCACCCAACACTACTCACCTAACCCTTCTAAATACCCACCCAACTCCACTCACCTAACCATCCTGAATACTCACCCAACACCACTCACCTAACCCTCCTGAGCACCCACCCAACACCACTCACCTAACCCTCCCGATAACCCACCCAACACCACTCACCTAACCCTTCTGAACACCCACCCAACACCACTCACCTAACCCTCCCGATAACCCACCCAACACCACTCACCTAACCCTTCTGAACACCCACCCAACACCACTCACCTAACCCTCCCAATAACCCACCCAACACCACTCACCTAACCCTCCTAATAACCCACCCAACACCCCTCTAACAGGGCAGAGTCCTGTTAGAAAACAATGGATTTGCGTGTGGAAGCCATTGAGGCCTGTGTGAGTGTAATGACTAACACACTGAACCTGCTCCTTGGTGAGATGACCTGCTGTTTGTTTTCAGTCATGCACGTCTTTGGGCTGAACTGGAAGCTGACGGATGTGGATAACCATGCCTTCGAGAATGGCAGGTCCAGCTCCGTAACCATGCCGACGAGCACTCTGATGTCACTCTCCACTGACGGTAAGTGAACCTCACCGTCGAGCG